>NC_081569.1:35562397-35645218 GCF_022355385.1 Mustela nigripes | reverse complement strand
GTTTTAAAGATTTTATTTATTTATTTATTTGACAGAGATCACAAGTAGACAGGCAGGCAGAGAGAGAGAGAGGGAAGCAGGCTCCCCAACGAGCAGAGAGCCCGATGCGGGCCTCGATCCCAGGACCCTGAGATCATGACCTGAGCCAAAGGCAGTGGCTTAACCCACTGAGCCACCCAGGCGCCCAATAAATAAAATCTTTTAAAACGAACTACATGTTAAGTGAAATAAGTCAAGCAGAGAAAGACAATTGTCATATGGTTTCACTCATATGTGGAACATGTTGGGTCAGTTATCAAAGGAACGAGACTGAGACAGAGTGAAAGTTATGCAAAGCCTTATTCTATGCCAGACATTAGAAGTTAGACTGACCGGCTAGGGCCGCCTCTGAAGCGAGTGATACCACCCCCGCTACCCCGCTTGGTCTTACAGGTTAGTTTTATAGGGCGCAACCGCAAACTTCTACGTATGTGGCTTTGGCTGATTGGATGTGTCTCTTACCTGTGTGTTTTATTAACAGTAACCTGGAACTGATACCAATAACTGTTGAGGCATTTATTAAACAAAATAGCCTTGTTTTAGGTGTGTTTTAGCAACAGTTACCTGGAACTGATATCAGTAACTGATGAGGCATTTATTAAACAACAAAATGTCTACCTGGGCAACATGAAGTCACTTTGGCTAAGTAGGCCCAGGCAGGCCCTAGGGGTTTAACAGGTTTTAACATGGAATCGACCCCAACAGAACATAAGCAATGGCACGGAGGACAATAGGGGAAGGGAGGGAAAACTAAATGGGAAGAAATCAGAGAGGGAGATGAACCATGAGAGACTATGGAACCCGGGAAACAATCTGAGGGTTTCAGAGGGGAGGGAGGTGGGGGTGGGTAACAGGGTGGTGGATATTGAGGAGGTTACATGTTGTGATGAGCACTGAGCGTTATACTAATGAATTGCTGAACACTACGTCAAAAACTAATTATGTGCTATAGAGTGGCTAATTGAACATAATAAAAAAAAAATCTTTTTTTTTTTTTTTTAAGATTTTGTTTATTTATTTGACAGAGAGAGACAGCAAGAAAGGGAGCATAAGCAGGGGGAGTGGGAGAGGGAGAGGCTTCTTGCTGAGCATGGAGCCCTGATGCCATGCAGAGCTGGATCCCAGGATGCTGGGACCATGACCGAGCCAAAGGCAGATGCTTAATGACTGAGCCACCCAGGTACCTCAATAAACTACATCTTATTAAAAGATGTACAATATTTCTATGAGTGACTTAAAATATTATAACTTACCTCCTATACCCTGAAGTTATACCAATTAAATACTTACTTATGGTGCCTGGGTGGCTCAGTTGATTAAGCAACTGCCTTTGGCTCAGGTCATGATCCCGGAGTCCGAGGATCGAGGCTCGCATCAGACTCCCAGCTCCACAGGGAGTCTGCTTCTCCCTCTGACCTTCTCCTCTCTCATGCTCTCTCTCACTGTCTCTCTCTCAAATAAATAAAATCTTAAAAAAAAAATACTTGCTTAAGTTAGTAAATATATTAAATAGCTTATAGGTCTGCTAGAGGTACTAATACCTTAGTCTTAATCAGTAAAGTCAGATCCCTTTCTCTCTGCATTTGGTGAAGGTCACTTGGAGCAATGAGGAATCCGATAGCGACTCATGGTAGGCAGATGCTTTGGAGCATGAAGCACTTCAGCAAGCACAGGTCTGAGTGAGCCAGCCCTGACGAAAGGAAGGAAGCATGGTCCTAGGTACTAGAATTTAGGACAGTACTATAGATCAGCTACCTTACGGATTAAATCAATAGTTTGTAAACTAGTTTGGGAATTTAATGTTTATAATGTTGTTCAGGTTTCTTGGAGCTATGACTGTCCATGACTCAGTGATACTGTTTCTATGGGATGATGTGTTCTGAGTGTTAAACAACAAAATTACAAGGAAACTTCTGTACCTAACCTATTCTGTGTTGGAAATAAGAAACATTTATCAGTGACACAAGTATCAAAAATAACACATTTCCTGTGTCAGTTCAGATATAAACACTTTAAATGTTAACTTATTTAATCCTTATAAGAAGGCACTGATATTACTTAGTTTTACGGGTGAAGCAACTGAGGTACCATTTCATGGCTTGCCAGGGTCATTCTTGGATTTGAATCCAGGCAGCCTGACTTCAGAGATTATGACTCTTAACCTTTGTCCAAGATGTTTCTAACTTCTATGCGTAGATTTCTATAAGTTTCTATGCATAGATTTTTTTTTAAGATTTTATTTATTTATTTGACAGAGAGAGATCACAAGCAGGCAGAGAGGCAGGCAGAGAGAGAGGAGGAAGCAGGCTCCCCGCTGAGCAGAGAGCCCGATGTGGGGCTCGATCCCAGGTCCCTGAGATCATGACCTGAGCCGAAGGCAGCGGCCCAACCACTGAGCCACCCAGGCGCCCCCTATGCATAGATTTTTATGGATCTCTTTCTATGCATAGACTTTTATGGATTTTAGAAGTATTTTCAACTTGTAATTTCTCATTTATGCCTCAAAAATAACTGAGGCAATTTTCAGGAGCTGAGAGGGAAAAACAATGGAAAGTGGAAATAGCTTAATGGAGATTCAGTTGAGGAAATCAGTGAGGCTCAGGACTTGAATTCAAAAGCTATTTTTATAATGGACTTTAGGGGATTTCAAAAAATCAGATGTGCATTACTATGATAAAGTTCTGCTCACTTTTCTTTCTTCCTTTCCTTTCTTTTTTTCTTTCTTCTTCTTTTCCTTTCTTTCCTCATTCACTCCCACCTTCTCTCCTCCTCCTGTTCCTCCCCCTCCTCCTTTTTTTTTTCTCTCTCTCTCTCTATATATATATATTTCTTTTTGCCTTTCCAATTTCAGCTTATTATTCTTGGGGAGAGGGATGAGTTTTACCATTGCTTTTCCATGAAACAATTTATTTCTTAATGGTAATAAAATGATTAAGCCTTTTTAAGTATGAGAAATGTTCTGTAGACTTTAAATGATTCTTCATGGTGTAGTTGAGAAAGCATAGGATGAAGAAAATAATAAGTATTGAAATTTTGAGAATTCTCCATCTTAAAGTATTCCTGTAACAATGGTAGCATAAAGCACCATTCCAATGATTTAGCTCAAAAACATCATAAGGGCTTGATAAATAAGTGTTGAATCCCCACAAAGGATGCCCTCTTAATACTTGGTAATCAAATACTGCATGTGACCAGGGAAATGGGAAAGATGCAATATCTTCTTTTTGTGGATAAGGCAGCAGATGAAGATGGAATTAAGAGGACTGATAACAACAAAGATTTAGCCAGGCAGGAGGTTCAAAAAGATTAAGACCATGTAATTTGCTCAGCATACCATTCTCTGATTAAGGTGTTTTAGAGTTAGTCTGAGGGGTCTGATTGTGGGCATGGTAGAATCAGTGGAGCAACCACGTCTCACAGTACTCACAGGTGGATGGATAAATGCTCAGATGAATTATGAGTTCCTCATCCAGTTTTTTTTTTTAAGATTTTATTTATTTGACACACACAGAGAGATCACAAGTAGGTAGAGAAGCAGGCAGAGAGAGAGAATCAGGCTCCCTGCCAATCAGAGAGCCCGATGTGGGGCTCAATCCCAGGACCCTGACATCATGACCTGAGCCAAAGGCAGAGGCTTAACCCACTGAGCTACCCAGGCACCCCTCCTCATCTAGTTTTTAAGAGCTACCCTAAAGCAGGAGAGAATTGAAGAGGTTGAGTTACAAGGCCTGTCGGCTCTTACAGGAAGTGTGCAGATAATAATATAGCATCACAAAGAATCATAATGGCGAAATAGCCTTGTATTCCTACACGTGTACCCCCTAATGTGCTTAGTGACATGAGAAGCAAAGCAGCTGTGGAAAGATCTGTAAAAGCACTAGGAAGTTTAAAAAAGAAATCTATAAATGAAGCTCTTTTTAATATATTTATTATATATAATATTAATATATAATATTACACATTATATATATTTATATATAAAGCTCTCATTGTAGAAGCTGCTCCTAGCCAAGAAATAATAGAAAGAGTAACTGACATTGTAATCAGAGTCACTGATGTAATGTTAACATTCTAGGAGAACATGAGAAAACAAAGGTGTTCTTCAAGAAAATTAATACTGGTGGAGGATTTTAAAGTCCCTGTAAATGTGAGGAACATTTTACTGAATTCAATTGCAGGACACCTGCAAAACAACTTTATTTTGCAGTTTTTATATCTTAGAGCATTTTGGTGAGATTTCTTACTAAATGGTAGACATGAACTCAGTAGTTTGAGAAAGTTTTATCACTGTTTTCATGGCTTCATTAAGAAGCAGGAAGAACGTGAAAGTTGATTAATCCACTAGGACTAACCTACTGCAAGAAGACTGATTTCTCAAAATTATGTGAGAAGCAGCTTTATGGTTTTTAAACCGTATTTTGTGAGTTATTAAAAGTTTAAACAAATTTACCAAGGTCCTTGGATAATAAAGGACTGATGTCCTTGAGAAACTCTGAAATGTTGTAGATTTTAGAATGTCTTCAAGTTTATGGTCCAAGAATACAGCCTGGAGTTGACAAGTGGCAAAATCTTTGATGAACACAGCCAGTGAGCTTGCATTCCTCTCTGATGTCAGTCCCTCTCTCCCCAAGTGCAGCAAATGAAAGGGATTTGTTCTGGATATCCTCGTACAAAGTAGATTAGTTTGGAACCAGCAGAATTTATGGTTAAGTTGGTAACACTGGAATCAAGCTACTGTGGGTTCAAATCCTAGCCCTGCTACTTTCTATCTTTATGAAATTGGGCAAATCACTTCATCTTTCTGAGCCTCAGTTTAATCATCTGTGAAAGGGGAATGAAAATTTCCAGAAGTTTTTCTCTATTAGGAGTTGTGTCAATTATTTTAGAGTCTTTTTTTACTTTACTTTACTGTTATGGTAGTTTTTTTTTTTTTAAGTTGTTATTTATTCATGAGAAAGAGAGCACAAGAAGGAGAAGGGGCAGAGGGAGGGGGGAAAGAGACTCCTTAGCATGCTGGGAGCCCAATGCAGGGCTCAACCCCAGGACTTTGGGATCACGACCTGAGCTGAAGGCAGATGATTAACCCACTGAACTGCCCAGGTACCCCTGTGGTAGAGTGTTTTTATTACCTTATATATTTATCCTCATTTTTGAAGTTGAATTATCAAGGGCAAAGGTCACTGTCTTTTCCCTCCATATGTTGTTACCTGAGTTGTCTCTGTCTTGCAGAATTCCCTACTTTGAAACTAGTGCTGCCAACGGGACAAACGTAAGCGAAGCAATCGAGATGCTTCTGGACCTGATAATGAAGCGAATGGAACGGTGTGTAGACAAATCCTGGATTCCTGAAGGAGTGGTCCGGTCCAATGGTCACACCTCTAGAGATCACTTGAATGAAGAAAAGGAGAAGGGGATCTGTGGTTGTTGAAGAGTCCAGTGAGCTACACAGTCATTCAAGTGGCCCGCGTCTGTGGTCTTTTCTATGGGCGATACATGGCAGAGAGAGATGCACAGGCATTGCGTACAAACTGCTTCTACCATTTCACTTAGACCTCTCTGGTTTTAAAATTTATTTGCTGCAGCTCTGTAAATACTTAACATTCAGCCCCAGAGTTATGAGAAATATTTCTCAGAGCCACACGTGCCTTATAAAACCTTAGTGCATGGCAGTAGATGATTTAGAATTGAGGAATTCATAGCCACAGCAGAGTGCATTTATTATGTAGAAAGACTAAAGATACCATCATCTGCCTTAACATACATCAGTCCAGAGTCTAACACTCAAAGTCTTAGATACAATGATAAAACTACCAATCTTTAATCCAAATTAAAATACCCTACTACTCGTACTGTGGGTGACCTTATAAAATGCCATGTAAACCACTTGATTGTTAAATAAGAATATACACAAACATCAGTTCAATGTCCTTGAGTATTAATTTATATGAAGAGTGTCTTTAAATGAATATAGCATAGATGATGCTTATAGCTATAGACTGGATAAAGTGGATTGACCAATTGCATATTCACTATGACTCTTGTTGGTAGGAAGGGGGTTGAGGGTGAGGTTAGGGGTACCTTAATATAGTATAAGCAACGGAAGTGGGGCTTCTAGCTTCCTGCTATATTCCCACTGCTCTGAAGGGGTGATTGAAGGATCAGGGAATTAAATTTTTGTGGCTTTATTTCACTATGATCTGTGTGTTTATACTTGGCCTACACACTGGCCACATTTGAACATAGCTGGTGCTTATGCCAAAGTTATTTGTGATAAGTAAGCATTTAGCTTCTTTTTCTTCATATTTATAATGTTGGTCTGGCATCCTCAGACTGCAGTTTTAATTAACTTGTAAACTACTAATTTTTTGTTTTCGCCATCATGCTTTGTATTATTGATATTTGCAACTTGTTTTATTTTTACATTGGTGGAGTTGAAGGAATTAGATTTTAATTACATAAAATGTTTGCTATTTGGTAGAAGAAGGATGTTTGTATTTAAGCAGTTACATTTATATTATAGCTCAATATAAGAAAAATGAAGCCTTAACTAGCCTATATTTTTTATTGAGATCACAGGCATTTATTGTACTTGCTGGGTCTTGCCAAGATCATGAATTCCTCTGCATTGCCTAAGTGTCTTTGTATCAGATTAAAGTTAGTTTTAAAATATGCTTCGTGGCAGGTGTTTATAAAGGTCAGAGGGGAAATTCTTATTTATTAAAGTGGTTTAAGAAAATTAGATTAAAATTTCCAAAGAGTTTAATGGCTATTTAGAAAGAATTACCATTCATTATAATTTAAAGAATAATAATAAATGCATCTTGTGGTGGCAAATGATTGGAAGAACTGTAGTTAGGAGCATACAGCTATGATGGAAGTAATTACTTTTACATGGTTATTTTCAAATAGCTTTCTATTGAGTATCTATCCTATTTCTTTGCCACTTCCTTCCTACTACTCCCTTAAAAAAATTAGCTGTGATCACTGAGATCTTATATGTTTCTATCCTTGAAGTGAAGACTTCTTTTAAATACTAAGGAAGTCATTGAGTCCTATGCATTTGGATTGTATATTCCAGTAAGGAAAAGATCCAGACATTACAAGGTAGTACCCTAATCACAGCAGTACCTTCTGAAGTTGCTGTAGACTTCAGTGGAGCAAATCCTAATTTTACAGCTATGTATCAGGTGTCATTTTATATGATCTGTTATGTAGTTCAAAAGAAGACATTGTATGTTTCACTTTTTTCAAGAACCAAACAGCAATTAGCTAATTCTCCATTGGCTTTAAGCATAATACGCAATTAAACATATGCATGATACAGTATACATGCAAGAACTATCTTTAATTATTGAAATAAATAACCTGTATTCTCTTTGGAAATCCTTTGTTTGAATTTGGTGTTAAAGTATCATTTGGGGGCATCAGTGCATTTTTCTATTTATAAGACTGTGTAAAAGTGAAGTGTATTCTAAGTGAACTTTGTGCCAATTAAGCTTTTAATTAAAAAGTGGTCTAGGCTGCCAAGTTTGTGTGTGAATATAACTTCCTTATACTTCTCCTTCTGAGGTATTCTAGGTTATTCTGGGGATTCTGCTCAGTATGGAGTCTGCTTGAGATTCTACCTCTTCCTCTGCCCCTCCCATTCATGCTGTTTCTCTATGTCTCTCAAATAAATAAATGAATAAATCTTAAAAAAAGAAAAGATATAAACTCCATGACAAATGCGACTCAGGCAGCTTTCTTCAGAACTGTGTTGCCACTATACAGAAAAGGGCCACTACACAGTAGGTTATTGGTGAACTGCGCAGAGGACTTCAGTGGCAGCAGAGTTAACTGAATGAGTTTTCAAAGAGGAGTCACTGTTAGTGTTCAAAGAGGCATAAAATTTGAAAATAAAAACAGCTTCAAAAATGTTTAGACAGGCTCACATGTGTTTATGGTTTATGTGAGAAATTGGGAAATCTGAGAAGTACATTCTGTATCTTAAAGTTGATGTCAAGGTTTCTGCAATCTAAGAAATGTTCAAAGGGAATGTTTTGATTGACATTTTTATAAACTGGAAATTTCTGTATGGTATTTTATTTCCAGGACTTCTATTTTTGGCAGTATTGGTGACTATATAACTGGAAAGTTCTTCCACTACAAACATTTAGATAATGCTGAATAGAATATAATGAATGTATTTTTTAAAGATTTTATTTATTTATTTATTTATTTATTTGACAGACAGAGATCACAAGTAGGCAGAGAGGCAGGCAGGGGACAGGAGGGTGGGGGAAGCAGGCTCCCCACTGAGCAGAGAGCCAGATGCGGGACTCAATCTCCAGACCCTGGGATCATGACCTGAGCTGAAGGCAGAGGCTTAACCCACTGAGCCACCCAGGTGCCCCATAATGAATGTATTTTTAAAAAAATATTTTATTTATTTATTTGACAGAGAGGGAGAGAGATCACAAGTAGGCAGAGAGGCAGGCAGAGAGAGAGAGAGAAGCAGGCTCCCCATGGAGCAGAGAGCCCGACATGGGACTCCATACCAGTCACCCTGAAATCACGACGTGAGCCGAAGGCAGAGGCTTAACCCACTGAGCCACCCAGGCGCCATTTTTTAAATGTAGTATTGTTCTCTCAATAAAGTAAGGGAAATATTCTGCGACCACTCCTTTCCTCCCACAAAATAGACAATAACAGGGCAACAGCAATGGCAGCAACAGAAAGAAATTTCAACAACTTGATACTAAGTGTGGTTTGCTTTTGGTTTCATTTTGCCAGTATTAGTAACCAAGGTGCTTGGTTTTAGTGACTACATGCCATTAGGGGAGAAAGTCTTAGATATGGTGGAGGTAGGGCACTAGAATGCAGAAGCCCTCACCCCCAAATAGACAAAAATCCAGCGCCCGCTCTATGTCCCAGTCTCTCCTGAGAAACGTAGAACTTTTTACACAGGTTTAGGTTCAAATTTATAGTACCTACTTTTTTTTTGTCTGAGAATGGCTAAGCCAAGAAGTTAACATAAAAAAGTGATTTGTGGCTGGTAATACTTCTGGACGACTTAGTAGAAGCAAAGCAAAATCTTTTTAGAGGGAACATCTCCACCCATACTTTACAGGACTCTTCCAGAAAACAGTCTACAAGGATGAACTCACAATTAAAAATGACAACCCATTCCTTCACTGCCCTCTCAGCCTCAATCAGGAGTAAGGGTCAGTAAACCCAAAGCAGCAGTATTTTACACTTAAGAACTTCAAATAATATATTTATCAGATGGAGATCATAAGGTAAAAATGTTTAAGAAAATTGCAAACATAAAAGGAATTGAAACATCTGGAAAGAGAAGGCATTATTAAAGTTACAAAATTGGACTGAATGAAAATACTTCATGTATGAGAAATATTGCCATCGATATTCAAAACTTAATGGTCAAAAGTTGAATGGCGAGTTTGACACAGTTGGAGAGAATCAGTGAACTAGAAGCTAGTTTGGAGGAAATTACACAGACTTCAGCAGAGATAAAGAGCAACTAAGGAAAGAAATACAGAGGAAAGATAAAAGCTCCAATTTATATCCATTAGGAATTCTAGAAGAAGAAATTAGAGAAAATAAAAGAAGAAGCAATATAAGAAAAGAGCTGAAGATTTTTTAGTAATGATAAAACACATACTTTCAGATTCAGGAATCCTGTCTCAAGCAGGATGAATGAAAAGAAATAGTATTTCCAAGATTTTAGCTCAATTTACTGGATGTGGTCTCCATGTCTTGCTCTCTTTTCGCATGCATTCTGTTGTAATAATTGGAAAGAAAAAAGCTTTGAAGGCAGGCTACTCATCCATTCAACCTAAAGTAAAGTACTGAATATGCTTATAGGCTGAAAGGAACAAAGCCTCCAATGAAACCTTAGGGCACGGGATTAAGAGCACTGATAAGGGATGTGGCCTCTGATACTGAAGGTAAGAGGGGGATGCTGGGTGATCAAGTAAGTGAGAAGGGTAGGAGATTTCTTTTTTGAGTAGCAGGATAAAACAGGAGTTGTGAGGGAGTTGTGTAAATAGCTTGGGAGGACTGGTGAGATTCTTCTGTAATTGTTGATGGGAATAAGAGAGGGAGAGGATTTAACAAGGATTAAATAATTTTCAGTCTCTTGGTTGGCAATGAATTTTGGGCAAATGTTTATTACTAACATTTCTGATATGTGCCTTTGTTGCTAACATTGTTCTGGAATTACTAGTCAAATGATTAGAGAAGAAAAGTAAATATAATTACCAGATGAAAGCAAAAATTATATGTATTTGTTGATTCTAATTAGACAAACTGATTCTAAAGTTAAACTGAAAAAAATTTTTTTTTAAAGAATAGCCAGAGGGGCGCCTGGGTGGCTCAGTGGGTTAAGCCGCTGCCTTCGGCTCAGGTCATGATCCCAGGGTCCTGGGATCGAGTCCCGCATCAGGCTCTCTGCTCAGCAGGGAGCCTACTTCCCTCTCTCTCTCTGCCTGCCTCTCTGTCTACTTGTGAGCTCTCTCTGTCAAATAAATAAATAAAATCTTTAAAAAAAAAAAAAAAAAGAATAGCCAGAGAAGCAATGAAAAAGAAGGCCAAGAAAGTGAGAGGAGGGCTGCAGGTAAACCCCGTTATTTAAAAAATTACAATTTAAACATTTCAGAACTGGCACATAAAGAGACATTTTGAATTAGTGGAAGAAAATGATGCCTTCTCAACATATGTTATTAGAAAAAAAAAAACAAGACAAAACAGGAATCCTATGTCGTTTATACTTAAGTAAATTCCAGTTTAGTTAAAAATGCAAATGTGAAAAATACTGTAAAAATAATGGAGAAAAATTGTTGAAAAACAACTTTGCAAAGGGAAATGCCTTCTAAGCAAAACAGCAAATCCAAAACAAACAAAAGTATAAGTTTGGATATATACAAAGAAAACTTCTGGATGGAAAAATACTATAGACAAAGTTTAAAATATCAATAAATTGGGAAATAGTATCTAAGTGTCTGCAAAGCACTAACTTTCTTAATACGTAAAGTGCTGTTAAGAATCACTGTGGGGCAATTCACAGAACAAAATAGATTTTGAACATTTGGAAAAATTCTTAACCTCGTTCATAAATAAATGCAAGTGAAAATAATAATGAAATAAATTTTAACCTCAAACTGGTAAAGATTATTTTTTTGACAAGGATGTGGTGAAATCAGGATCTTAGTGGTTGTTGTTGAGTGTTAATTGGTAAAACCTTTTAGACAGCATTCAGTATTAGCTTCCAAATTTTAAAAGAATACCTATCATATCCTCTGACCTAGCCTTTCTCTGTAAACTCTCTTTTGGAAGAAAAAAAAAAGTATTATCAATAAGTGATAGAGTAGGCATTTAGTTAGAAATGAGCTGGAGGCAAGGAAGGTGATGAACAGGTTACACGTTAGAAGCCTGGGGGCGCAACCTCCTGACTTTGTGGCTTCCAAGTCCCTGGGGCTAACAGACCAAGAAACACAGGTGCAAAATTGGCTCTTCTCTTCCACCTCTGCCCCAGGGTAACCCCTAAACTCATTATAACGTTTGCATTGCGCTTTTAGCCCCACTCAGTGGGCAAAGGCTGCCTTGATAGTTTTGGTTCAAACCTTATAGGGTCAAAAACTCCTCCTGCCAAACTGTGGGAGGAGTCCCCCAAATGATTGGAAGCAGCCTCCATTAGAGACCGTGCCTCTTGGAAGAAGACCCCGGCTCCTATAAAAAGAAAGAACCCCTCTAGTCCTAGAGCAGCCGCCACTTCTGGGCCAGCCCACCCTCTTACTTCGAGAGTATATTGTCGGTGATAAACTGCTTTCTGCTTTTTATTTCCCTTCTATCTTTACTGGAGTGCAGTTCCTCAGGTAAATCTTTCATGGGGAATCCAAGAGCCGACACCTCCGCTCACACAAGGTAGACTGTCTTGCTAGGAATATAAGGATGTTTGTTATACCAGAAAAATAGGAAACAATGTCCATCCATAGGCGGCCAATTAAAATGACACCTTCAGGGGTGCCTGGGTGGCTCAGTCGGTTAAAGCCTTTGCCTTTGGCTCAAGTCCTGATCCCAGGGTTTTGGGATTGAGCCCAGCATAGGGCTCTCTGCTCAGCGGGAGCCTGCTTCCCTTCCTCTCTCTCTGCCTGCCTCTCTGCATATGATCTCTGTCAAATAGATAAATAAAATCTTAAAAAAAAAGACACCTTCATACAATCGCTTATACATACAAACTATGAAAAAGAATGTTAGAGGCCCTTGTGTGGCTCATTCGGTTAAGCCACCCACTCTTGATTTTGGCTCAGGTCCTGATCTTAGGGTGTTGGGATTGAGCCTGGTGAGGGGCTCCACACCCAGCAGGTGTCTGCTGGAGGACTCCCCAGACTCCTCACCTGCTCACAGGTGCACGCACTCTCTCAAATAAATACATCTTAAAAAATGTTAAATATTCATTAATAATAAAATATATATTTATGTGCCAGGAACTATTCTAGATATTGGAGCTGTAGCTCTGGACAAAAAGACAAAAACCCTATCCTCTTGGAGCCCATATTCCAATAACAGGGGACAGATCACAGTGAAATGCAGAAAAGGGTTAATAGGATGCTCATTAGTGTTAAAAAGAACCTGGGTGGCTCAGTGGGTTACAGCCTCTATCCTCAGCTCAGGTCAAGATCTCAGGGTCCTGGGATCCAGCCCCACATCGGGCTCTCTGCTCTAGCAGGGAGCCTGCCTCCTCCTCTCTCTCTCTGCCTGCCTCTCTGCCTACTTGTGGTCTCTGTTTGTCAAATAAATAAATAAATAGATAGATAGATAGATAGATAGATAGGGAGGCACAGGCAGACTGACATAAACATGTTTGTCTACTCACAAAAAATTTTTGACAGGTAATAAAAGGGACCGATTGCCACCGGGAATGAGATCTCGAGGTCTGACGAGGGAACGAAACTTAGTTTCCTACAAAAATGTCTTTTACCACATGTATATTAATTAAAAGGGGGAGAAAAGGTAAAAAAAATTACTACGAGTCTTTCAACAACTGTTCTCTGAGCCTCAGGGAACCCTACGCGTAGGTCCTAACGCCCGAAGTAGGTTCTCAGTGCGGCTGGCGACCCCCTGCGCTGGGGACGTCAATCACGGGCGGGTAAAAGGGCAGGCAGCGGAGAAAGGAGTTCTTAGAGGCGTCCCAGTGGGTGGAGTCAGCCGGGGATAAAGCACAAACCATGTAAGATATGAGTAAATGCTGATGTTATAGGGTATGACGTTTTGGGTACTAGGCGCCGTGGAAGCCAGCTCAGAAAGAAGAGCAGCACGTTCCACTCCCGAAAAGCGAGGGTCATGAGGCCAATTTTGCAGCTCTGCGCCTGCGCCAAACGGCAGCGCTGTTGCTTGCCCGGCCGCTGGGTGGCGCCGTCACATTCGGACAGCATCCCAGGGCCCTCAGGGAAGAAGGACGCTCGCTTTTTCCGGGTCGGGTATTGAAGAGAATCACTTCCTGTGACCCAGCTGCGTCACTTCCACTTAAAGATCGGCGTCTGGGCGGTGGGCCCTCACGCGGTTTCAACATGCGGATTGAGAAGTGTTATTTCTGTTCGGGCCCTATTTACCCCGGCCACGGCATGATGTTTGTCCGCAACGATTGCAAGGTGAGACGCCCGGGACGAGCGCCCGCTGTGCGACGCTCCCGCGAGCGTGAGGCGGGGCGGGCTCGGCGCCGGGTCCTCCTGCTCCCGGAGCGTTTGGTTCGGGTTATCTGCGCTGCCCTCCCAAGAGGGTGATTTTACAAGGAGCTCTGGCCTCGCCCTTGACCTGAGGGCATTTCTCCTTGTGGGTGTCCCGAACCGAGCCCTTTCAGCAGCCCAGCTTTGGACAAGGCTGGCGGCGGCGAGGTTCCCCAGTTCTTTGAGCCGGCGCCGAAGGGAGTCCGGGGGTGTGTTTGGGCTGTTTGGTCTCTCTTGAGAGTGAGAGTGAGTGAAGTTCTTGAATTCAGCCGACTTTGTTGAATGTATGTCCAGTCAAGCCTCATTACGAAGGCCTGTGTCCACAGAGACGAATAAAACCTGAGAATGTCCGTGACGTGTCGAAGTTGATGGGACTGTTACCTGTAGCTTGGTAGTAGTTCTGTATTGCGAAGGCGCAGGTGACCTGGGGAGGGCCGTATGTGAAGTGGCTCAGAAAGGAGATGGCATTTATCCTGGGTCTTGAATGTTGGCGTAAAAAAGTGAGGAGAGCATTCTAAGTGGAAGTAAAGTGGACGGTTGAGTAGAGGCGCTGCGAAGCAGTCTCTAGGGAAGTGAGTGGATGGATTGTATATCGTGATAGAGGCGTGGGGTAGGGCTATAAATACCCGTATAAGTCTGTATACGAAAAGGTACGTACATAAACATAAAATATAACGGTATAAAGGTACGTATATAAACATAAAATATAAACGTAATTACGAGGCCTGGTTGTGAAAGACTTTGTGAATGATACACGAATTTGTCTTATAGCAGAATGAATCTCATTCTATGCTTATTTAATACATTGTTTCTCAGAATTCGACCTCTCCTATTTGCTTCTGAATCACTGGGCACTTGTGGGGAAAAAAAAAAAAAAAAAGATTCTTCATTTCCACTAGGTCTGTTAAATTGGTGTCTTTGTGGGGAGGAGAAGAGGATCTAGGATTCCAGACAGGTGACTTTGATATGCTAAGGAAATACAGATCCTATGTCATCACCGTATATCTCTTACAGCTGGAAGATAACGTCACTAATTAGGAGCAAGGGGCTCCTGCAGAAAGTGTGGGATCAAAGCTAGGTTTGGGAACTTGAAAGAACTTGCGGAAGACTTTTGAATATCTGTTGTCAGGAGCATGATAAAAAGTTTATAGAAACGAACTAAATAGTTGCTAGGTTGGCATTTAATTCACAGTGGGCACGGAGGCTTTGTAGATGATCTGGTCATCATAATTTTATGATTTTTGTCCAGCACTGCTTCTCAGGTGGATATAGGAATTAAAACAACAGATCATGGGAGCTATCTAGAGTTGGTGTTGATCTGGCAGACACAGTGGAAATTCATATTGATGAGGAAGTGTGTATTGCTAGTAGGGACGGGTTAGAATTGGCTGGGAGCCATCTTACTCTAGGGAAGACCTGTGGATCCCAAACAGAGTTAGCTGGCGATATAAGAAGCAGAGGTCCTGAAGCACTAAGGAAGATATTTCTCTTCTTTCTTTCTTTAATTTTTTCTGTGTTAATGATTCTCAAATCTGTATTTTTTTTAGCTCTAGTCTGAATTTTCCACTCGATGCAGAGATTCTGTCTGTAACCAGCAGTGAGCCTATTGAAAGAATTCCTAATTACCTCAGGTCTTTTTTGTTTCCTGAATTAATACCACTGTCCTATGTCTAGACAGTTTTGCTAGACGTGTGAATCATCTTTGCGCCTTTCATTTAGTTAGGAGGTCATCGATCTGCCTGTGCAGAGTATAGTGGTCTTCGCTTTCTTTCTGCCATCCCACTCTGGTTCCAGAGTAGGCACTGGTCATTTTTGTAGCCACTCTTTTTTCTGCCTTTTTTCTCTTAGCTTTTGAGACAGTTTCTCATAGAAACTGCCCCTCTTAGGCTTCTTGGGTAGCTTCTTAGTGGTAGAATTAGTGTTAATGTCCCCTATTTTCATGTACTTTGCAAACATAGAAAATACATGTGCTCTTAATGAGTCCTTAATAAGTGTTCAATCAGTGGAATTTAAGAAAGAGTTGAAGAACTTTGAAGCTGAAATACTAGATCATTTGTTGAAAACTGAGGATGATGATAGAGGACTATGAAGTTTTGCCTCACAATCCATCCATCACTTACCCCACCATAGATTAAATCACTCCCTTATTTTGTATTTCCATGTTACTTAAACATGATCATTGTATGTATTGTGTATGCCCTATCCTGATCTCAATGTCTCCTTTGTAAATCGAGACTATTAATAATCCTAGCCTAAACTTCTCACGGTAGAGTATCATATTTTAATTATTCTTGTATCTCTAGCACCTGATAATATCAGGTACATAGTAGAACCTTATTTGTGGATTGAATTTGCTTCACATCTCCAGTGATTCCATTCTCTTCAGATACTTCCTTGTTCTTTTTAAGTTAACATCTATTAGCTATAGAGTTCAAGTAGACTTCTCTGTAACTCTCCTTGGCTCTGGAATTGAGCAGACCCAGGAGTTCAGGCATCTCATTCGGTATATCTCAGAATTGGGGACTTGTCTAGGAGTTATCTAGAAGGTATTTAATGTAGGAGGCTTTTACTTAAAAAGTTAATAGTCTTTTGGACTGAAAATACTTAAAAAAATTTACTGATAGTGAATTCATAGTGGGATATTCTAGGAGATCCACTTGTATGCATATATTTCCATTCCTTGAAACTAATTCAACAATATAGACATGTTTTGACTTCTGTCCTCTCTAGGAGGTACTGACCTGGGTCAGATTAAACTAGTATTATACTGTTCTAAGAAGACTGTGTCCTAGTGTATATAGGGACCTGTTTGAATTCCCCCATAGAACAAAGTGTACATAACATGGAAAGTATTTTGGCTTGTGATATATACACACAGGTTTGTGATCTGTACACACAATTTGAAATGTTTATACCTCATTTTGACTTTTTTTATGGGCCACATCTTCTAGGTAGGATAATTAAACTTAAGATTTTTTGTCAAGATCTAGTACTCCAAAGTAGTACTTTTTCTTTTCAGATTTCCTCTAGATGTACAAATTGCAGTGTGTTCTAAGACATTAAAAAGTAATAAAATAATGTATTTTAGACTTCCAGTGAGTCCCAGTACGCCATTTCAGGGGCACATTGAAGCATCATTAAATCGTAAGTTAGCACTGATAAAGGGTCATATCTTCTGGCATACAGGTAGAGAATTACAATATTGAAGAACTTTCCTAGTAGACCTGTGAGTAATTACTTTAGAACAAAAATCTATACCCAATGTTAGTTGCTTTTTTGAAATTACTTTGTGCTGTTAACAAAAAGGATGGAAAGAACCAAAGAAGATTTTGGAATAGGTGAAGTTTTCACCCCCATTGAGGTATATAGCAAGTGAAATTTGAGAATTATTATTAATTAGGAAGGGATTTAAATAAAGAACTTTCCTTGAAACCATTGTTATTATTCATGATGATTTTAAGGTTTTAATTGTTATCTGTAAAAATGACTGGTGATTTTTAACCATATACTTGGAGCTCTTGAGCCATTAGTTGTGATGATATTTGATAGTCAAATAATAGTAAAAAAAAATAGTTCATTTTACAGTTAATCTTATATGTCTCACCTATTTTTAAATGGTGGTGTAAGTAGAAGGAATTGTTAGAACCATTGTCATTTCTCAGACTTTGCACTATGTTTTTATGGCATGCATAACATCCTAGGATAGAAACATTCTTAATGTTGACTCCAGTATTTTAACTTTTTTTGTAGGTGTTCAGATTCTGTAAATCCAAGTGTCATAAAAACTTTAAAAAGAAGCGGAATCCTCGCAAGGTCAGGTGGACTAAAGCATTCCGTAAAGCAGCTGGTAAAGAGCTTACAGTGGTGAGTATAGTTAGCTATCAGTATAATTACCAACTTTGGTATGGGAAGGTTATTATTAGGTATTAAATGTAATTTACCTATAATAAGATTTTGTATGACAAGATTGGTGAGTGATTTATTTGTATTTGGCGATTGTAATAATGTTGTAACATCCTAAAAACCATAAATCTGCAGAATTCTGTAAAGGAAAAAATTCCTAATTCAGTTTATGGAAGTGATTTTTCCTTATTCTCAAAAAACCATTTTTTAGTTCCTGCACACAAAAGGGAAAATAATTTAAATGGATTGGGGTGAAATTGGAAATTACTACTCGAGGATTTTAAGAGGAAGCTAACAGATTAAAGGATTTCCTTAATACCATTGAGGGCTCTGATGAGATTTGTTGTAGAGTCATTTGTTAGTTTCTGGATTTCCTTACAGGACTTTGAGAGCAGGGAAGTGTGTGTTGAAGGAGAAATAATGGGAAGTCATGGGTGAGGGAATTTCACGCATGAGCGTCCATCATTAGGTTGTTACGGGCTTGGTTCAAGGGCCTGGTGAAGCTTGTCCACATTTGACCCCTATGAAAGGAGGAGGTGAAAGCTGCTGTGCAAGCTGCCTTTGAAGGAGGAAGATCTTTAAACTGTTCTGCCCTCCATGACTTCCTCTTTCCCACCTATCTACTCCTTTAAGGGCAGTTTCTCTTTCTTTCTTTCTTTTTTTATTATGTTATATTAGTCACCGTAAGTACATCACTAGTTTTTGATACAGTGCTCCATGATTCATTGTTTATGTATAGCACCCAGTGCTCCATGGAGTCTGTGCCCTCCTTAATACCCATTAGCGGGCTCACCCACTCCCCTCCTCACCTCTCCTCTGAAACCCTCAGTTTGTTTCCCGCAGTCTATAGTCTTATGGTTTGTCTCTCCCTCTGATTTCCACCCCCCTTCATTTTTCCCTTCCTTCTCCTAATGTCTTCCATACTATTCCTTATGTTCCAAATAAAAGTGAAACCGTGTAGTTGTCTTTTTCTGCTTAACTTACTCACTTAGCATAATCTCCTCCTGTTCCATCCATGTTGATGCAAATGGTGGGTATTTGTCCTATTGATTGAGTAATATTCTATTGTATATATGGACCACATCTTCTTTATCCATTTGTCTGTGGAAGGGCATCTCGACTCCTTCCACAGTTTGGCGATTATGGACATTCTGTGAACATTGGGTGCATGTGGCCCTTCTTTTCACTACATCTGTATCTTTGGGGTAAATACCCAGTAATACAATTGCTGGATCATAGGGTAGCTCTATTTTTAACTTTTTGAAGAATCTCCATGCTGTTTTCTAAAGTGGCTGCACCAACTTGCATTCTCACCAACAGTGTGTGAGGGTTCCTAAGGGCAGTCTCTATGCAGTTGCTATGAAGACCCTTCCTGGCTTCATTTTCAGTGAATGGGAAGAATATTTTTTGACAAGGTGCAAAGCCAATTCACAATTATTGTCACAAAAATAATTTCCGGTATGGATGAGAATAAACAGCACTTCAAATGCAAGTGACAACTTCATGAGAGAAGAAAGGATGCCAGTCACAGTCATTTGCTGGTGACCAGTTAGTTGCCTTGTCCTTGCTGAGGTTATTGTGATTGAACAGGTCGTGTATATGTAAATGAAATAGGTAAATACAGAATTAGTGCTGTTCCATTTGCCTATCTCAGATAGATTTGAAAACTAAGAAATAGACCTGCAGTTTTTCTAAGAAATTTGTAGTGTTTCTCTAAAATAGTTTCACATGTTTTGAGGTAAGTAGGGCTTATTAGCTGTCAAAATACAAACTACATTTAGAGAGGGCCTGAAAAATTTCTGGGAGAAAATTTTGTCATGCAGAGCAGCACCACATTTATTTGAAGATGTGTAGTTTTACACATATGGTTCAACCTAACAAAGTTTTCTGCCTGTGAGTCTGTCTTATCTTGGAATGGGAAATTAGGGAAGTCTCTTCAGTTTGTTTGAAATCTTCATGATTGTTATATGACCCTCTGAAGGATGGGGCTGGTACCCTCCTTCTCTTGTCTTCTTAAAAATCACTTGTATAGGGGCGCCTGGGTGGCTCAGTGGATTAAGTCGCTGCCTTTGGCTCAGGTCATGATCTCAGGGTCTTGGGATCGAGTCCCGCATCGGGCTCTCTGCTCAGCGGGGAGCCTGCTTCCCCCTCTCTCTCTCTCTGGCTGCCTCTCTGTCTACTTGTGATTTCTCTCTGTCAAATAAATAAATCTTTAAAAAAAAAAATCACTTGTATATTGATTGATGTTTTCAGTAGTGCTGTCTTGTACATCTGGTGTGTAAAGGAGAAGTAGTATGAAAACTTGGCATTTGCTAGGGTCACCCTGGGAAATCTTAATATGTGTCTATGATTTGAAACACAACTCTTGTGACGAAGAGAAGTTTTTAAGAAATGCTTCCTTTTGTATCTCTCTTAGAACCATATTTTTCCTTTTCTTACAGGATAATTCATTTGAATTTGAAAAACGTAGAAATGAACCTGTCAAATACCAGCGAGAGTTATGGAATAAAACTAGTAAGTCACAAAAAATTACCAGGAATTTTGAGGAGAGACTGTTTTGGGATAGTACTTTGAATTTAATGTTTAATATTTAAATATTAATTTTCTTTTCATTGGTTGGCTTTTATTCTTTTCCTCATTTTAATGGTTCTGTTGTACTTGCATCTTTTATGATAAGCTGCCCCAAATCCTTTTCAGAATTGGCTGATGTGTCCATTATAAAGATAATGTAAGGGCTCCTGGGTGATTCAGTCATTTAAGCATCTGACTCTTGGTTTCAACTCGGGTCATGATCTCAGGGTCGTAGTTTGGAGCCCTGTGTTGGGCTCTGCATTTAGTGTGCAGTCTGCTGGAGGTTCTCTCCCTCTGCTCCTCCCCCCTGCTCACTCCTCTCTAAAATAAATAAACAAAATATTTTTAAAAATGTAATTGTTAGATTTTATATTATTTGGAGTCTCTATACAAAGATATAAAAAGATTTAAAAATCTGAGAATAGAGGGGCGCCTAGGTGGCTCAGTGGGTTAAAGCCTCTGCCTTCAGCTCAGGTCATGATCCCAGGGTCCTAGGATCGAGCCCTGCATAGGGCTCTCTGCTCAGCAGGGAGCCTGTTTCCTCCTCTCTCTCTGCCTGCCTCTCTATCTACTTGTGATCTCTGTCGTCAAATAAATAAATAAAATCTTAAAAAAAAAAAAAATCTGAGAATAGAGGTGGAGAATACTTTTTTTGGGGTGTGGCATAGGTAAAATATACACAAAACCTAAGATACTTTACATGTTTAAATAATTTGGTTTAGGGTTATAAACATTATATTCTGTATACCTTATAAAATGTAATGCTTCTGTAAAATTGAAAAGTACAGTACTAAGGTGGTAATTATATTTCCTAAGAGGACTTCTAAGTGCATGACTTAGGTATAAATCAAGCTATAGACTACTGAAGTTAAAAGCAAGGGTAACTAGTCTTTTTCATTTTTCCAAACGAAGCAGAGACTAATGAAAAAAAAAAATCCCATATGTTGTAAAACCAAATTCCTTAAGCTAGCTTGTAGATGCCCCTATGTGTATGTTTGAGGCCCTTGGCTTTGACTTTTCTTTTCCCTACAGCTGTCTTATGCAATCTTTAGCCATTTCTAGTCTTGGGTGTAGCGGTGATATAGTTGGTTTTGTTAATTAGAGGTTCCCAGGGCTCAGAGTCCTGTGGTCTTTGCCAGTTTTTTTTTTTTTTAATAAGATTTTATTTATTTATTTGATGGAGAGATAGAGCCAGAGAGCACAGTGTTGGAGGGGAGGTGGGAGAGGGTGAAGCAGGCTCCCTGCTGAGCAGGGATTTCCACCCCCCCACCCCCCATCCCCAGTGCAGGGCTTGATCTTAGAGCCCTGGGATCATGACTTGAACTGGAGGCATACAGTTAACTAACTGAGCCACCCAGGTGCCCCGACTTTATCAGATTTGAATGGTTCATAGGCAGTTGCCCAGTCACAGCACTTTGGGGGAGGAATTGAAAAATTAGGGGCTTTGTGGTAGTACTTGCCACCCTCTAAAAGATTATTATCTTTCTGGACCATGTGGAGATTTCAGAGTCCAGTTTTGGAATTGCCTTTTCCACATGGCCTTAAGTATTTTTGCTTCTTGGCATTTTGTTTTTTTAAATAAAGTCATTCCTTCTGTTTTGTAATTAGAGGAAGAGTTAATTTCTGAAGAGCAGTGGATTTTACTAGGTTTATTTGCTAAAAAAATAATGGATTCAAACTCAAGGATTTCAGAAGAGATTAATAGGATTCTTTTATTTTAATTGAGATATAATTGACATATAACATTCATTTCAGGTATACAATGTAATGATTTGATGTTTGCATATATTGTGAAATGATCACAGTAAATCTAATTAACATCTGTCACCACACATTTTTGATATGAATTCTTACAGTGTTTCTAAAAGGCAAAACTTGTCAAGGACATTTTTAGAAGGTCCTAAAGCATTTCTATATCCCATTGAATTTTATTTTGGCCTTTTCTTTTTTGTTACTATTTCAAGATAGCCTCCTCAGATTTGATTTCCCACAACCCCTATTTCAGTATCATAGGTCTGTAAGCTAATCTGTTGGCAATAATTTTATATTCATTATTTACATTTTTAAATTGTGTCAAGGTAGGGACTGAGCAGCCTTTGTTAAAATGCTGATGTCAATAGTAGGAGAACTTCCAAAACAAGAATACTAGTAGGAATAGTTTGTATTTTATCCCTTATGTCTCTGTATTTCAGATCAAGTTTTTAGTATCAGGTGCTTCTTACATTTAAAATTTTTCAGTTTTATGGAATATTTGGAAATGTAGTGTCTTACTGTTTGGAAAGTATTTACCTGCCACTTCTGTGTTTTTATTTTGCTTCTGAGTAACTGTAAGGTATAGAAATACTTTTGATTACTAGAACTTAGCCTTAATCAATTTCTGTTGAAAGGCAAAGAAAGAAAGAATTGTATATCTGGCATATTTAGTTGTATATTTAGTTGTATATCTGGCATGTGCAGATGTAGAGTTGACTTTGTCTTAGACTATTCATAGAAGCATCCTCTTAATACCAGTGCCCCCATGGGGCCATCTGGGCATTTTGTTAAAATGCAGACTGTGATATAGCATGTCTGGGTGGAGCCCAAGATTCTGCATTTCTAACAAGCTCTCAGATAATGCCAATGTTGCTGGACCCTGGATTATACTTAAATGTGTATTAAGTAATACACTTTAAAGTATATTACAATTAAATGTGTATTTGTTTTTGTTTGTTTAAAGATTTTATTTATTAGCAAGTGAGTACAAGTGGGGGGCGAGGAGGGACAGAGGGAGAGGGAGAAGCAGGTTCCCTATTGAGGAGGGAGCCTGCTGTGGGGCTTGATCTCAGAACCCTGAGATCATGACATGAGCCAAAGGCAGATGCTTAACTGACTTAGCTACTCAGGCATCCTACACTTAAATGTTTTTATTTTGAGTTAATTTTAGACAACAGAAAAGATGAAGAATTCCTTTGTCCAGATTCCTCAAATAACATTTTTACTAAATTTATCTATTCTCTCTCTCCCTTTCCTTCTGTAATTTTCTGAACTTAAATTATATACATAATGGGCACCTGACAATACATAATGTTTTTATCCCTGAGTGGTTTAATAGAACTATAAAAATATAATATTTCCTAAAAAATAGAACATTCTCATATAGAACCATAGTCATTAAAATCAATAAATTAGCATTGATATAGTATTATCATTTACTCTCAGACCTGTGTAAGAATAGTACATGTGTTATTTTTCTCTTCCAATTTTTAATATTTTGTGAGTTTTGATATCTCATGACATTCATAGTTTTGAAGAGTAGGAGTCACGCATTTGGTATAAAAATCCCTTAATTGGGGACGCCTGGGTGGCTCAGTTGGTTAAGCAGCTGCCTTCAGCTCAGGTGAGGATCCCAGCGTCCTGGGATGGAGTCCCACATTGGGCTCCTTGCTCGGCAGGGAGCCTGCTTCTCCCTCTGCCTCTGTCTGCCTGTGCTCATTCCCCCCGCTCCCCCCCACCCCCGATAAATAAATAATAAAATCTTTAAAAAAAAAATCCCTTAATTGGCATTTGTTTGATACTGCCTCAAGGTTAGATTTGGGTAGTGTACATTTGGTAAGAATACCATAGATGTGATGCTGAGTTCTTATCATTATCTCCTGCCATATGGAGGCATATGTTATCCATTGGGGTCCTATTTCTGTCCATGTTAACTTTGATCCTTGGTTAAGGTGGCCTCTGGTACATTTCTTCACTGTAAAGTTAGTATTTTATCCTTTGTAATTAATAAGTATATTTGGGGGAGATATTTTAAGATTATGTGAATATCCTGCCTCTTCTTCAGATCCATAGACTTCAAGAAATTAGATTGGGAGTGTTTTGCCCAATATGGCAGCCACAGGGGCTGCTGAGCACTTAAAATGTGGTTAGTCTAAATCCAGATTTGCTGTAAATGTAAAATACATAGCTTTTGAAGACATCAGATGAAAACAAGCATAAAATAACCTCAGTAATTATACTATGTTGAAATGACAGTATTTTGGATATGTTGGTTAAACAAAATCTTTTATTAGATTTTGACCTGTTCCTTTTTTATTTTCTGATGTGGCTGCCAGAAAACTTAAAATTATATGTGTGGGTTCTCTTAGTGCTGGTATAGATTCTAGAGCATATTTGGATTCAGCTCCACTACACAATTCCCAGAACAGTTGGATTTTAGTGGTTGGGAACATGCTAAAATGATTGGTTTATTCTGTCAATGTTCGTCCTGTGCAGATCATTTCCCAGGCACTTAGAGAAATAGTATTTATGCCCAGAATGGTACTTTTATTAATGGAGAGGACAAACTAAGAAGGGATTAGTTGCCATTAATCCATTCTCTGTAAAGTGTGAGAAGCATTGGGCTGGTTTAAAGTCAAAGGAAAACTTAGTAGCAGTAAAGGCTTTTATAAAATAAAAATAGAGATTTATTTGTGAAAGATAGTTAACAGTTATTTCAGCCAAGAGTATTTACCTTCTTTAGCTATTTTAGTAGGGATTGTTTTTACAATGAGTTTTTTATTTAATACATTTCTAAATGGGAATAAAGGGGAGTGATCATTAAAGCTTTTGCTTGGATATGCAAAAATTTGCTAACTCTTAAATTTTTTTTGTAGTTGATGCAATGAAGAGAGTTGAAGAGATCAAACAGAAGCGCCAAGCTAAATTTATAATGAACAGGTATGAATATATGTATCAGGTAATTCTTGGAAAAATAATTACTACTAGAAATCCAGAGATTTTTTTTTCCACTTTTTGTTTTCATGTAATCTCAGAAAATTAAGAATACTGTAAAGAACTTTTGTATATTCTTTACTGTACCTTGTCTCTATAGTAAGTTGAAAACATGATGCCCTTTTCCTGAGGATATTTCAATGTATATATTCTTAACATAAGAACATGTTCTTCTATAACTGTAGTATAGTTACCAAGATCAGGAAATTAATATTCAGCAATACTGTTATATAACCTACAGACATTATTTAGATTTGAGCAGTTCTAGTCATGTTCTTTATAGCAGCAGACAATTCTGGATCTTTCATTGCATTTAATGGTAATATCTCCTCAAGCTCCTTTTACCTGGACACTTTCTCATCTTTGTCTTAAATGACATTGATATTTTTGAAGAATACAGGTCAGTTATTGTAATAGACTTTTCCTCTGTTTGTGGTTGTCTAATGTTTGCTTCAAGATTAGATTCAGGTTAGGTACTTTTGGCCAGAATATCATAGGAATGATACCTAAGAAAGACCTACATATTAGGAGGCACATGTTATCCCAAGTGACTGATCTGCCAGTTTTTAAGGGTTATCTGCCAGTTTTCTCCAAGGGAAAGTTTTCCCCTCCTTTTTAATCAGTACATATCTTAGGGGAATACTTTGACACTCTGCAAAGAGTCCCTTATTTCTCAAACTGGTGCCTACTGGTGTTAGCATCCAGTGGAACCTTGTCTGAATCTGTTATTATAGTGATTGTTGCTAAATGGTGATTTTTCCAATTCAGTAATTTCTTCTACACTTATTAGTTGGCTTTCCCATGTAAAAGAACTTCTCTCTTTTACAAGTTCAAAATGTACTCCTTTATTGTTTATTCATAGATCTGTGTGTATTTATTGATTCTTATGGTATTCAGTGGTTTATAATTATTTGTCATTATTTATTTTGATGTTCCAAGTGCTCCAGATTGGCCAGTGGGAATTCCTTCAGGCAGGCTTCCATGTCATCTTGACAATTCCTCATCTTTTTTGGGTGCTTTCTTTATGGCTAACAAGATGTGCCCTCATCTTACACTTTCCTGGCCCCAGCCTAGAATTGGTCTTTCTTTTAAAGTAGATTTACTTATTTTTTATCTCATCACTATTTAAATCTGTCATAGAAAACCATGTGCAAACAGATTTCTGGCTTTAAAAAAATGAATTGTTACAAAAAGGGAGCCTAAATGTTTGAGAAAGACTGTTAGCTTGTCTAAAATGAATGTTTTATGTGTTTTGTGTTCTTTTAATTACTGACTTAAAAAAAAATGAGGTAACAGTATATTCTCAGTTTGAGGAGAAAAGATCTAGGCATTTTATTTGTATAATAGACATTGATGTCTGAGATTTAATTCTTTCTTTCAATCACATTTCTTCATTCACTCAGCAATATATATATATATTAATCTCCACTTTATCCCCAACTCAGTACTAGGGATGTAATCATTGAACAAGTTGGTAGTGTAGAAATCCTGATTTGATATGCTTATTAGAAACTAGAAAATAATTTTGAGTTCTCATTGCTTATCTGTGTGGCTAATAAAATTTATTTTTATAAATTAATAATATCATTTATAGAAGTTAATGTAACTGAAATTTTGGCTTTGATATGTTTTATCCTAGATTAAAGAAAAATAAAGAATTACAGAAAGTTCAGGACATCAAAGAAGTCAAGCAAAACATTCATCTTATCCGGGCCCCTCTTGCAGGTAAGTACTATATTACACAGGAGTTCTCTTTCAGTAGAGAGATGAAAAATCTACATTGTTGTAGTGTATGTAAATGAATATCAGCTTTTTATTTTTTTTATGTAAATACCTGATTTATGATACAACTTGGTTTTTAAAAATATGATTTATACATTGTATTTCCCAGTTCCAATTTTATTGCATATGGTTTTTTTTCTTCATAGAATCATAATTCATAAGCTAGTCCAAAGATTCAAGTAACAATTTCATAGACTTTGCTTCTATTTGTTTTTATTAAGAACACTGTTTTATAGGAGTGGTTTTCTAACTTTGGTTGGAATGGGAATTAATTGGGGAAATTTATAAATATGGAGGCCCAGGCCTTTTGAGTCTGAGCTTCTGTTCCTTTGTAGCTCTCTGGGTTCTGACACTGATTTTGATACTCAAATTTCAGAACTGCTGTTTTGTGTTAAAACCTTTTTTGTGTGTTTATGTAACTTGCCTGTGGTCATCCACCTGGGCAGTCGTTTGTGTGCATAGTTTCTTTTGTGAGGTGCTGGAAAACCAGTTTTTACTCAGCAGGCACCAGATACCATCTGTTACATAATTTACTTATGCAGATTACCTGAAGGGAGGAAATTTTGGTGAGATTTAGTTGAAGAGTTGATTCCTGAATGATTCCCTGCCTAAACTTTTTAGTAAAGGTCAAATTCTGAAACTGCATGTTGAATAGGTTAAATAGATTAATTTTTGTACCAAATTTTATTAAAACAAAATAGACAAAATCCTGGAGCATTATTTCATGTATAAGCAATATGAATTGACCCCCAAACAACAGGAATGAACTGTTATTTAACTTTTTAGGTAACACTCTGAGGGTACATAAGTAGTGTTAAAAGCAGGGACTTTGGATCCAGAGGGCCAGGATTCCAATCCTAGCTCTTTGACTTAATGGGCTTACTTAGTGATTTGGTACAATTTCATCTGTCTCTGGGTTTCTGTTCCCTCATTTAAAATGCAGGTTGTTAGGAGGGTGTATGAAATACTTACTTTATGCATGGCAGATTGTAAGACCTGTGTAAGTTTAGTTACTATTCTTAAATTTCTTAACATCTAAGATCCTTTATTAAGTATTGGTATAAGTTTGGAAAGGTCACATTGAATTGGTTTTTTTTTTTTTTTTTTTTTTTACAGGCAAAGGAAAGCAGCTGGAAGAAAAAATGGTGCAGAAATTACAACAGGATGTGGACATGGAGGATGTTTCTTAAAAATCTCACTGTTTCTTTAAGTGTTTTTGAAAATCTCTTTAGGAGACCAGGAACTTCTAAGTTATCAATTTATATTTTAAATAAGGTCACTCAAATGAGAGGTAATTAAAAATACACCTCTCCTACATTGCTATCATTATGGCTGTTAGATTGCATCTCCATGTTAAACCTACTGAGAGTTATATTTATGTAAGTCATGCAAATTCTCCTTATAAATACAAATGTGGACATAAAATGGTCCTGCTGTTTGGATAGTGGTACTAGGCAGATTTATGTGAATGAACAACAGAATTCATGGTTAGCAATATGTAAAATAAATTTTCTTTGCAGTAAAGTATTCCCTTTATTAATATTATGGAAAGGGGGCTTACAACAAAGAACTAAACCTGTATGATAATTAGCTGTAAGTAATCTTTTGATTTCAGTATTTGTTTTGGTTTCTTAGCATCTTAGAAGAGCATATTGGCCTCACATATTGAAACTTTATTATGTTGGACTGTGTTGACCTGCTTTAACTGTTTTGATAGACAGCTCTTAATGCTGGGGGTGATAGCTGAATAGTGTGCTCCTGAAGTGACACCGTATACTTTCCACTTTGGAGAATACTTAATTCTGAGCTTACTGATAGAACCAAATCTATTTTTCCAGCATAGCAATGATTTAAAAGCAGAGGAATTGCAGTGTCTTTTAAGATATATCATGTGGCTTTCTTTTATAAAGCTCCTAATTGCTCTTGGAAAATAGAATTTAGGGTTTTAGCATCATAAATTATTTGCACATAAGATCCTTTTTTTCCAACATAACTGCAAGTTTTTCGTTTAGAAAAACGTAAAAAAGAAAGTATTAGTGGGAAGAAAATAATTCCCTCACTCCTACATACTACTGAAATAGATACATTTTTACTTAAAAATATATTCTGGATATGTAATGTTTTTATATTTCTACATTATTTGCAACTTTAAAGATAGTAACTCAGTTGTATTGTTTTTTGAGGAAAGAACTTAGAATAAATTATAATCATAGGGTTCTATAGGGGAAATAATGTAAGAAATCAAAGACTTGTTAAATTATTTGAAGTTCTCACTCCATAGATGTATGTTTGCTTTACTATAGACATATTTAAGATTACCTCCTGTTAGATTTCCTACCTTGTTAGTTAGCAAAATGTTGCCTTAAGTCCATCAATATGGGAAATTGAGCTAAAAGGAAGAACTGACATGGCATCTCAAGTTTAACATCCAGACTGTTCTATTAACTGTCAGGAATTCATAGTATTTTGAGACCCCAGGTATCATTATAAACTATGGATGCAGATGCCACAGTGTTACCCCCTGCAACTCTCTAAACTTGGTTGGATCACTGAGTTGTCCCCCCACCTTTTTTTTTTTTTTTTAAAGATTTTATTTATTTATTTGACAGATCACAAGTAGGCAGAGAGGCAGGCAGGAAGAGAGAGGAGGAAGCAGGCTCTCCGCAGAGCAGAGAGCCTGATGCGGGGCTCGAGATCCCAGGACCCTGGGATCATGACCTGAGCCAAAGGCAGAGGCTTTAACCCACTGAGCCCCCCAGGTACTCCCTGAGTTGTCCCTTAAAAATGTTGCCTAAGAAGGGGCCTGGTACAGTACTGTTGTTTCTATTTGTCTGATTGAGACCTCTGCTGGACAGTTAGTGTAATAGAAAAGCATAAAATTTTCCAGGCACTTGATACACAGAACTTTAATGTTCTCTAATTGCTTTAGGGTAATAAAACACTGGCAGTCATTGGAAAGAATTTCCTTACACACTTGCCTTACAAAACCCTGTAGGGTAGCAAAAAGAAACATTAAGGGGCACTTGGCTGGTTCTAGAGCATGCAACTCATGATGTCAGGGTCTTGAGTTCAGCCCCACGTTGGGTGTATAGTATACTTAAAGGAAACTTATTAAATCTCATTTCTTAAAAATAGGAAACCTTAAAAAAAAAAACTTTGAAAGATGTTTATCTGGTAGAAAGAAGTTCCGTAAGGACTGACCTATTTCCTAACACCTTGTGAAGTAGCACTCTATTTTTATAGATGCCAACAGTTTTAGGTAACTTGCCTCTTTATCACATAGAAGATGGAGGAGGTAGCAATTTGTATTCATCCAAGTGCCAGTGTCTAAAAAGAATTTATCCAGAGTCTCAGATCCAGTCTTTACAAGTCCCGCTGATGGCTGTGAGAGAGGACTATAAGTTACTTGAGTGATGCTCAACTTGACTGTGCCTTAATTTCTTGATTGGAAAAATGGAAATGATAATATGACTAACCTGAGGATTTTTATATGAGGACCCAATTAGGTAATATTGTAAAATAGTTTTATCAAAGTCACTACCATAGTGGCAAGTGTTAAAATGTTAGCTCTTAGGATTGGCTATGTGACCACACAAAACTCATAGCAGTGGGCTTTGCCTCAGGACAAAGGTGGAGGATATTAGTGTTTGGGGGTAAATATAGCTAAATTGAATTTGTGGACTAATTACAGTGCAGACAGGGCTGCATAGAGTTTAAAACATTAGTTTTAGCTTTTAATGTCACTTAGAAAATTCACTTATTAAGAGCATCTTACTCCCCATTCTCTGTTACGAAGGTTGGGAAAGGCAATACATTTCTTCGTTGTCAGCTAGTAGTGTGAACAGTGAATTGTCACCCACTATTTTAAGGGCTAATTTATATAAAGGGACTTACTTGTCCCTTAGCTTACATTTTAAATGGAGATTGAAAAAAGACATCAGACTTCACAAATATTTATAATGTAAATTCTAATATTGAATGAAGACTACCTTGTAAAAATTAAGACTGTAGCTTGCTGTATTAAAAGTGTTGATAAGGGGAAAATTGGTATCAAAAAAGAACACAATTTCAAAGTCTATAGGAAGAATTTTCCAAAAATCCGTATTCCTTTATTGATATGTAACAAAATTGAAAAGGCAACTCAGATTTTGCCCTGCATGTCTTTATATTCAATATCATTAGCCTCATGTTGATTTGAATCAGTTGTGTCTATTGATGAATTTCTTTTTAAGGAAGTGACCTTTTGCTTAAGAATGTATTCTTATGTTCTGAATGTAAAAATCTGTACATTCTGGTGCTACTACTTGAGCCTCGGGTTTGAGCTATTCTGCTCCAAAATATTCCCCGGGTTTTATATCTTAATTGAAGGTGTCATGTGGGGACCGAAGACGGTATTTCTACCATACAACCTTCCCTATGGTACCAGTTACTGGATATCATTCTGTAATGCCTCATTCTGTGGCGGCCCTATGCTTGCCAGTAGATTCCTTTTTCAACGTTTGTGATAAAAAATCTTGACTAATACATATCTCCATCCTGCAGCTAACCCAGGCAGCCCACTACTATCATGATCTCCAAGGGTAGAGGGATGGTTATCTTATCGCAGGCACATACTAGGTCCCTGGTGCATGGAAGATAAACGGTAAGTGTGTAGCCATGTACTAGCTTTACTGAAGTTTATTTTTTAAATAACCAGTAACTTGAAAGATAAAAAGAATAAATTACCAGCAGTGAACTACATTAAGAAAGGAAGCATTTTTTGACCGTATTAGTCAGATCTGCATTGTTTGGAGACTTGGTGAGGAACAATGTTTGCTTTAGGTTGCCTACCAGATTTTGCTTATGTCTACTTGTTTAGTGGTGATAGATCAACTTGCATTTCCTGGTTTGGCTGGAAATCTCAGGAAGGATTGAGCATAAGCTGGTATGTATGGCAAGGTCCTTAAAGAAGTTTTGCCTATACTTTGCTTTGCTGAGGAAGAAATACTTCAGGAGCCACAAAGTATAAAAATAGAAATAATGATAATGAATTGGGAAGAACTGGTTAATACCTAAAGAATGTTAACCAACCAAAAAATACAAGGGACAGGTTCTTTAGTATTTTTGAGGAACTCAGTTTTCAGTTCTTTTAAATGCTTGCTTTAATACGTTACAATAAAATGATAGATAATTAGTTTGCTGCCAAGCCATGAGACGCCTTAGGAACACCAGTGAAGTAAGCCTTTCTAGTCTGAGTTACTCTACACAATTTTCTAGTGTAAATCTAATGAGACTTGGGTATTTCCTTCCTTCCTTTCTTTCTTTTTTTTTTTTTTTTTAAGTTTTAGAGAGTACACCCAAATAGGGAGAGGGGGAGGAGGAGAGACAGAATCCTTAAGCAGACTCCCCGCTGAGTGTGATGTCCAATCTGGGGCTTGATAACAGGACCCTGAGATCATGACTTGAGCCAAAATCAAGAGTCAGACAATTAACCAACTGAGCCAGCTGGGTACTCCCATATTTCCTCTTCTGAAAGCAAGGAATGGAGGGTAGGGAGTTAGCAAGTATAAAAGACAGCTCACCTGATTAAAAGGATTTGCCATTTAAAAGGATAATGCAACATACTTTGTTAAACTATAGGTGTGTACCTTGTATTGTTGAGAGTTCTCTTCAGTGCTCTGATTCTTCATACTGCCAAACACCAGGGCTAGTAGCTTTTGACTTTGCAGTAGTACAGTTTCCCACATTTTTAATGGAAATAAAAATTGTGCGGGAGAAAACACCTCAAAGGAGAGGTCACAACCTCTTAGTACTATTGCTCATACATTTGCAAACATATAGTATCACCTAATGTAGTACCACCTACTTCCAGAGTTGTAAGAATCTAATGCCAGTTACTGTAGCCAGGTATAGTGCATATAGTATTTTAGAATACTCACAACCCTTTAGGTCAGTCCTGATTTTGCAGATCTGGAACATGATGTTAAAAGAAATTGAATAGCTTGCTCCATGTCACAACTAGCAGAGCTTAGAATTAAGCTCAGTCTGACTTAGTCACTAGCTGATATCCTAAACAGCATCTAGTATGTTGCCTGGACACAGTTGGTGCTCAGTGTTTATTCATTCAAGGAAAAAAAAAAAATCTAACAGTAAAAGAAGGTGTTCTGGAGAATCGGATAGCTTGTTATGAAGTAGTTTTTTATTTTGTGACTAGAATGGATCCTTTTTCTTACCAGTTCTTCCAGGACTGACGGGTGATCATCTATCCCAGCTTTTGTGTAATTAAGACAGCAGATCTAAAGAAATGTTTTTGAAACTTACAGTCTTAAAAAAATTAGTATTTTTAACAAGCTATCAGGTGATGGCTGACCAAGATGGCAGCATAGGAGCCTCTTGAATTTTATTCCTTCCATGGACACACAAGGTATAGTTAGATACAAAGCAATTATTGCTGAAAAAAATCCGGAAGCTAGCGAAGTGACTACACATTGGCCAAATGGGTAGCAATACTTCTATCAGAAAAAAGACTTCGAAACAAAGTCTGTAGCAAAAAAACCCCAAAAAACGAAGGGCACTGCATAATGATAAAGGGGTCAATTCAAGAAGAGGCTGTTTCACTTGTAAATATCTATTCACCTAACAAAACAATATTTAAATACATAAATATTAGTAGAGGGAGAATTAACAGTAATACAATAATAGGTTTAAACCCCCCGCTTATACACCAGATTATACACACAGAAAAGCAACAAGGAAATAGTGGCTTTGAATAACCTATTTGATGAGATGGACCTAACATATATATAGTACATTTAATACAGAAACAATAATACATTCTTTTCAAATGCACATGGAACATCCAGGATAGATCACATATTAGGCCACAAAACATGGCTCAATAAATGTAAGAAGACTGGAATTACATCAAGCATCTTTCCCAATCTACTAGGAAATTAGAAATTACAAGAAAATATCTGGAAAGAACACATATATGGAGGCTAAACAAGATAGAATCAGGAAATAAATAAAAACACATGGAGACAATAAAAACAAATCGTCCAAAATTTTTGGGACACAATAAAAGTAGTTCTAAGAGAGATTTATAGTCATTCAACTCTACCTCTAGAAACAAGAATCTCAGCCAACCTGATCTCACATGTAAGGGTGCTAGAACAGAACAAACAGACTAAAGTTAGTAGAAGAAAAGAACTAAAATTAGAACAAAAATAAGTGAAATAGAGAAAAAAATAGAAAAGATCAATGAAACCAGGAGTTTGTTCTTTGAAAACACAAGCAAAATTGATAAATTTCTAGCCAGATTTAGCAAGAAGAGGCCTTAAAATCAGCTGGGAGGGAGGAGAAATAACCAACACCACAGAAATACAAAGGATTATAAGAGAATATTTTAAAAATTATTTGCCAACAAATTGGATAACCTAGAAGTTATGGATAAATTCCTAGGAACATACAATGTTCCAAAACAGTTGGGAAGAAATAGAAAATTTGAACAGACCAGTTACCAGCAATAAAATTAGACCAGAAATAAAAACTCCCCCCAAACAAGACCCTGGATCAGATGGCTTCACAGGTGAGTTCTAGAAAACATTTAAAGGAGAGTTAACATATCCTCCTACAACTATTCCAAAAAAAGTTAAAGAGAAAGTAAAATTCCACATTCATCCTATGAGGCCAGCATTATCCTCATGCCAAAACCAAAGACACTATTTCCACATTCATTCTATGAGGCCAGCATTATCTTAATAACCAAAACCAAACAAAGACACTATTAAAAAAACAAAACTATAGGCCCTTATCTTTGATGAACAAACATGCAAAAATTTTCAACATGTTAGGCAAACAGAATTCAAGAATACGTTAAAAAATGATAACAAGGATTACAAGGGTGCTCATAAATCAGCATGATACATCATAATAAAAAAATACAGTCATTCAATAAAGGCAGATAAGGCACTTGACAAAATACAATATCCATTCATGATAAAAACTCAACAAAGTGGGTAGAGAGGGAATATAATATACTTGAGTGTGATAAAGGCCATATATGGACAATTGAAAACTAACATCTTGGTAAAAAACTTCTAAGATCAAGAATAAGACAAGGATCTCTCCACTTTTATTCAACATAGTACTTAGCCACAGCAATCAGATAAGAAATAACAGACATCCAAATTGGTAAGGAAGAAATAAAATTTTCACTATTTGCCATTGATAGAATACTATATATAGGAAACCCTGAAGATACCACTAAAAAACTATTAGGACTAATGATTTCAGTAAAATTGCAGGATACAGAATTAACATACAAAAATGTATTGAATTTCTATACACTATACATGTATAGGAGAAAAGGAAATGAACCATTACATTTGCAATTTTGCCAAAAATAATAAAATACCTAGGAATAAATTTAACCAAGGAGGTAAAAGATATACTATAGTAACAGAACTAGAAAAATCCTAAAATGTATAGGAACCACAAAAGCTCTCAAATAGCCAAATGCAATCTTGAGAAAGAGGAACAAAGCTATATATATATTACGATATATCGTAATCCTAGATTTTATGATAAAATAATCAAGACAGTATGGTACTGGCACAAAATAGACAAAAATAGATCAATGGAACAGGATAGAATGATCAGAAATAAATTTACATGTATTTATGGTTGATTAGTTTTTGACAAAGGAGGCAGTAATATACAATATACATTGTATATAATATACAATGAGGAAAAGACAGTCTTTTAAGTAAGTGGTGTTGGGAAAACTGGACAAGTACATATAAAAGAATGAATTGAACCACTTTATTATATCATACACTAACCCAGCTCCCCCATCCCCCCCCCCCCCCCCCGCAAAAGTAGATTTAAGACCTAAATGGGAGTCCTGAAACCATAAAACTTAAGAGAAAACATAGTAATCTCTTGGACAATGTCTTTAGCAACATATTTATGGATATGTTCCCTCAAGGAAGGGAAGCAAAGGCAGAACTAAACTATGGGGACTACACCAAAATTAAAAAAAGGAAAGGAAAGGAAACAATCAAAAAAAGAAAAAGGAACCTGCTGAATGGGAGAAGATATTTACAAATGGTATCCGATAGGGGGTTAATATCCAGAATATATGAAACACTTATACAATTCAACACCAAAAAAAATCTGATTTATAAATGCACAGAATATGTGAATAGCTGTTTGCCCCAAGAAGACACCCAGATAGCCAACAGACATGAAAACATGCTCAACATCACTAATCGTCAGGAAACGCTGATCAAAACCACAACGAGGTATCACTTCTTGCCTTTCAGAATGGTTAGTGTCAAAAAGACAACAAACGGTGAGGATGTGGAGAAAAAGGAACCTTCATACATCGTTAGTGAGTGTGTAAATTGGTGCAACCACTGTGGAAAACAGTACGAAGCTTTCTTGAAGGTTAAAAATAGGGGGAGGAGCAAGATGGTGGAGGAATAGGAGACCCTGTTTCAACAGGTCCCCTGAATTGAGCTAAATATCTACCAGAACACTCTGAACACCCATGAAATCAGCCTGAGATGTAAGATAATACACTTCTGGATTTCTATGGAGGCAGGAGATCATCACTGGAGAGGTACAGAGGAGGGGCAGTGCTTGGACCGATACTGGAGGATTAACAGAGGGGAAGGGGGCCACTGGAAATGACCCCATTGGAAAGTGATACCCCAACACATAAGTGCTGTGTGCTTGGGACCAGCATTAGCTTGGAGACTGGTTGATAGCACTCAAAAAGAACAAAGGGACTTAAGGGTCAGTTGGTGGGATTGGGTGGCCACAGATATGGACCTAAGCCCATGGTCCCAGGGCAGCCACAGCTGGCACCCACCTGCGCCTGAGAGAACCCAGCCCCGGCTCCAGTCGGTGGTCCCTGGGCCTGCAGCCTTCCGCTGCCTGCAACACTGCTGGGGCTGAGTGCACCTGGTGTGGACATGGGCTCCAGACAGCAGTCCCAGGAACAGCAACCACCAGGATTGGGTATGCCCAGACCAGTATCCCTTGTTGTTTTAGTGGCACAGAGATGCAGAGACAAGTGGGGCCCTCGGGCAACTACTGAGACAGGTGGCTGGAGGTGCACACTGCCTGTGGGAGGTTGTGGTGTTCAGCAGAGTTTGCAGAGGGGGAGTCTGTGTTTTGGACCATTCAGAGGGGAGCAGATTGAGGCTTCTCTCTGAGGCAGAGGTCTGGCTATGGACAGTTTACTTTTGCTCTGACCCTCCGGAAAGGTGCAAAAAGCCACCAGAAAACAAAAAACCTGTTTCCACAGAGCCTGGCCCCTTGATAGGGGGACAGGCAATTCAGCCCAAGCAAGACTGACTGAAAAACAGTGTAGCAGGCCCCACCCCCAGAAGACAAACCAAAAGAACAAGAGGACAATAACCACGTGGTCCCCATAAAACTAAAACCCCAACATCAGTGGAAGACAATATATTAAGCTCCCAGGATTGCCCCCAAAACTATATATTTCATAGATACAACTTCTCTCTCTAATTCATTATGATTTTTTTTACATACTTACCATTTAAACTAGATGTATAATACAACATATTCCATAATAACTGTTTAACTTTTTTCATACATATACTTTTGCCCCTCTCTCTCTCTCTCTCTCTCTCTCTCTCTCTATATATATATATATATGCTTCACGGTAGTCTTTTTTCCTATTCAATACTATCCCTATATATGAACCAGTTTTAATTTCCCTGTATCTCTGGAAAGTTGAGTACTTTTGTGAAGATAAGATACAACCAGCAAGAACTGAAATAAAATTCCTTGGCCACATTGAGGGTTTAAAACCATCTTCCCGGGGCGCCTGGGTGGCTCAGTGGGTTAAGCCACTGCCTTCGGCTCAGGTCATGATCTCAGGGTCCTGGGATCGAGTCCCGCATCAGGCTCTCTGCTGAGCAGAGAGCCTGCTTCCCTCTCTCTCTCTCTGCCTGCCTCTCCATCTACTTGTGATTTCTCTCTGTCAAATAAATAAATAAAATCTTTAAAAAAGAAAAAAAAATAAAACCATCCTCCCATCTTATTCTTTTGTCAGCGTTTCTGTGTGTTTTTGTTTTTGTACTATATAAATCTTATTCTTGGGATTCATTTTGACTGAGTTTTCTTTTTCTTTTGTTGGTCTTTTGGTTTGTTTTTCTACCCTATAAATCTTACTTTTGGGGCTCATTTTGGCTGGTCTTTTTCTTTTTCTTTTTTTTCTTTCTTCATCCCCCCCCCCCTTTTTTTTTTTTTTTTTTTTGTTTTTCTTTTTTTCCCCTTTTTTTTTTTTTTATGGAATTTATTTTGTCTGTTTTTTTTTTTTTTTTTTTTTTTCTTTCTTCACCCCCCCCCCCCTTTTTTTGTTTTTGGTGATGACTTCCAATTTCTCCAAAACTTTATTAAATAAATAAATATGTGGCCTTTGCCACAGAACTACTGGATATGGACATAAAATATGTTGGAAATAGAATTCAGGGTAACAATTATACAGACAATGGCTAGGTTGGAGAAGACCATTAGTGGCAACAGAATCTCTAAGGGTAGAAGTGAGAACTGATCTGGCAGAACTTAAAAATGCTATCAATGAGATCTAGTCTAATCTAAATACTCTAACAGCTAGGGTAAATGAGGCAGAAGATTGAATTAGTGATCTAGAAGACAAACTGATACAAAAGAAGGATCAGGAGGAGGCCTGGAACAAACATCTTAAAAGTCATGAAAACAATTAGGGGAAAAAAATGATGCCATGAAAAGTTCCAATGTCAGAATTATTGGGATCCCTGAGAGGGTGGAGAGAGAGAGAGGACTAAAAGATACAGCTGAACAAATCCTAGATGAGAATTTCCCTCATCTGGGGAATGGAACCAGTGTTTGTTTCCTAGAGTCAGGGCACCCCACAAGGTCAATGAGGATAGTAAAACCTCCAGACACGTGATTGTGAAATTTGTGAATTGTAAATTCAGAGAAGATGTCTTAAGGACATCTAGGGTCTTAAGGACATCTAGGGTCTTAAGGACATCTAGGATCTTAAGGACATCTAGGGGGAAGAGATTCCTTATGTACAGAGGAAGGACCATCAGAATAGACCTGTCCACAGAAATATGGCAAGCCAGAAAAGGCTGGCAAGACATATTCAGAGCACTAAATGAGAAGAATATGCAGCAAGAATGCTTTATGCGGCAAGGCTGATATTCAGAATAGATGGTGATAAAGAGCTTCCAAGACCAGCAAAGTCTAAAAGATTAGGTGACTACCAAGCTGGCCTTATAAGAAATATTAAAGTAGGGTCCTATAAAAGAAGAAAGATCCCAAAAGTGATATAGGAGAGAAATTTACAGAGTCAATCTGTAGAAACAAGGACTTCACAGGCAATATGATGACAATAAAAACTTTTCTTTCAATAATCACTTTCAACATGAACGGCCTAAATGCCCCCATAAAACAGCACAGGGTTGCAGACTGGATAAAAAAACAGGACCCACTCATATGTTGTCTACAAGAGACACACTTTGAACCTAAAGATACATTCAGACTGAAAGTGAAGGGATGAAGTACCATCTATCATGCCAACAGGCCTTCAGAGAAAGCTGGGGTAGTGATTCTCATATCAGATAAGTTAGATTTTAAGCTGAAGACTGTAGTCAGAGATACAGGACACTACATCTTTCCTAAAGGGTGTATCCAACAAGAAGATAAAACAATTGTAAATATTTATGCTCCCATCATGGAAGCAGCCAACTACATAAGTCAACTGTTCATCAAAATAAAGAGTCATATTGATAAGAATACATTAGTTGTAGAGGATCTTAACATGCCACTCTCAGCGATAGATCATCTAAGAAAGTCAACAAAGAAGAGCTTTGAGTGACACATTAGACAAGATGGACCTCACAGATATATACAGAACATTTCACCCTAAAACAACAGAATACTCATTCTTCTCGAGTGTACATGGAACTTTCCCCAGAATAGACCACATATTGGGTCACAAATCAGGTCTCAACCAGATACCAAAAGACTGAGATTATTCCCTGCATATTCTGAGACCACAATGCTTTGAAACTGGAACTCAATCACAAGAAAATGTTTGGAAGTAATTAAAACACTTGGAAGCTAAAGACCATCCTGCTCAAAGATGTTTGGATCAACAAGGAAATCAAAGAAGAACTTAAACAATTCATGGAAACCAATGAGAATGAAGACACTTTCATCCAAAACCTATGGGATACAGGAAAGGCAATCTTAAGGGGGAAATACATAGCCATCCAAGCCACACTCAAAAAAATAGAAAAATCTTGAATATACAAACTCTCCTTATACCTTAAAGAACTGGAGAATCAACAACAAATTAAATCAACCCCATGCACAAGAAAGGAAATAAGATTAGAGCAGAGATCAATGAGTTAGAAACTAGAGATGCAGTAGAACACATCAAAGGAACTAGAAGCTCGTTCTTTGAAAGAATTAATAAGATCGATAAACCACTGGCCAAACTAATCCAAAAGAAAGGAGAAAGGGCCCAAATTAATAAAATTATGAATGAAGGCGGAGAGATCATGACTACCATCAGGAAATAGAAACAGTCACCAGAAATAATTACCAATAGTTATATGACAATAAGTTAAACAACCTAGAAGAAATGTATACATTCCCAGAAATGCATAAAATTCCAAGACTGAAACAAGACAAAATTGATAACCTGAATAGACCAATATCTAGTAATGAGATTGAAGCAGTCCTTAAAAACCTCCCCCCAAAACAAGAGTTCAGGACCTGATGGGTTCCCTGGGGAATGCTAGCAAACATTTGAAAAAGAAATACCTATTCTCCTGAAACTGTTTCAAAACAAACAAACAAAAACCAGAAACAGAAGGAAAACTTCCAGACTCTTTCTATGAAGCCAGCATGACCATGATCCCCAAACCAGGCAAAGATCCCATCAAAAAGAATTCCAGACCAATATTCCTGGTGAATATGGATGCCAAGATTCTCAACAAGATCCTAGTTAATAGGATCCAACAGTACATTAAAAAAATTATCCGCCATGACCAGGTGGGATTTAACCCTGGGATGCAAGGGTGCTTCAACATTTTCAAATCAGTCAATGTGATAGAAGAAATCAGTAAGGGAAGAGAGAACCACATGGTCCTCTCAATTGATGCAGAAAAAACATATGACAAAATACAGCATCCTTTCCTGATTAAAACTTCAAAATATAGGAATAGAGGGAATATTCCCTAACTTCATATAATCCATCTATGAAAAACCCTCATTGAATATCATTCTCAGTGGGGAAAAGCTGACAGCCTTCCCATTGAGATTAGGAACATGACAAGGATGCCCATTCATCACTTGTTCAACATAGTACTACAAGTCCTAGCAACAGCAGTCAGGCAACAAAAAGAAATAAAATGTATTCAGATTGGCAAAGAAGAAGTCAAACTCTCTCTCTTCACATATGACATAATAGTTTATGTAGAAAACCCAAAAGACTATCCCCAAATTACTGGAACCCATACAGCATTCAGTAATATGGCAGGATACAAAATCAATGCATAGAAATCAGTTGCTTTCTTATACATTGATACTAAAGAAAGGGAAATTCGAGAATTGATTCCTTTTACAATAACACCAAAACCATATGATACCTTGGAATAATCCTAACCAAAAAGGTAAAGGATCTATACTCGAGAAACTATAGAACACTCATGAAAGAAATGGAAGAAGACACAAAAAATATGAAAAAACATTCCATGCTCATGGATCAGAAGAATAAACATTGTTAAAATGTCTATGCTGCCCAGAGCAATCTTTACTTTCAATGCCACCCCGATAAAAATACCAATGGCATTTTTCAAAGTGCTGGAACAAACCTAAAATTTGTATGGAACCACAAGAAACCTTGAATTGCTAAGGAAATGTTGAAAAAGAAAAAGCTGAAAAAGAAAAAATCATGTTGCTTATTTTCAAGCTTTATTCCAAAGCTCTGATCACCAAGACAGCATGGTACTAGAAGAAAAACAAACACATAGACCAATGGAACAGAGTAGAGAGCTCAGATATGGACCATCAACTCTGTGGTCAAATAGTCTTTGACAAAGCAGGAAAAAACTTCCAGTGGAAAAAAGATAGTCTGTTCAATAATTGGTGCTGGGAAAATTGGACAGCTATGTATAGAAGAATGAAACTTGACCATTCTCTTACATCACACACAAAGATAAACTCAAAGTGGATAAAAGACCTCAACATGAGACAGGAATCCATCAAAATCCTGGAAGAGAACATAGCCAGTAACTGACATCAGCCATGGCAACTTCTTTCAAGATACATCTCTAAAGGCAAAGAAAACAAAAGTGAAAATGAACTTTTGGGACTTCATCAAGATCAAAAGCTTCTGCACAGCAAAGGAATCAGTCAACAAAACAAAGAGGCAACCCATGGAATGGGAGAAGATATTTGCAAATGACACTACAGGCAAAGTGCTGATATCCAAGATCTGTAAAGAACTCCTCAAACTCAACACCCAAAAAACAGATAACCATGTCAAAAAATGGGTAGAAGAGGTAAACAGACACTTCTCCAATGAAGACTTACAAATGATCAGCAGACACATGATGAAATGTTCATCATTAGCCATCAGGGAAATTCAAATCAAACACATCGAGATACCACCTTACACCAGTTAGAATGGCAAAGATTAATAAGACACTAAATAACAAGTGTTAGGGAGGACGTGGAGAAAGGGGAACCCTCTTACACTGTTGGTGGGAATGCACATTGGTGCAGCCACTTTGGAAAGCTGTGTGCAGATTCCTCAAAAAATTAAAAATAGAGCTACCCTATAACCTGGCAATTGCACTACTGGGTATTTACCCCAAAGATAGAGATGTAGTGAAAAGAAGGGTCATCTGTACCCCAATGTTCATAATAGTAATGTCTACAAAAGCCAACTGTGGAAAGATCCGAGATGTCCTTTAACAGATGAATGGATAAAGAAGATGTGGTCCATATATATAATGGAGTATTACTAAGCCATCAGAAAGGATGAATACCCAACTTTTGCATCAACATGGATGGGAATGGAGGAGATTATGTTGAGTGAAATAAGCAGAGGAAGTCAATTGTAATATGGTTTCATTTACTTGTGGAATCTAAGGAATAACATGGAGGACATTAGGGAGGGAAAGGAAAACTGAATTGGGGGAAATCAAAGGAAGAGATGAACCATGAGAGATGGTGGTCTCTGAGAAACATACTGACGGTTTTAGAGGGGAGGTGGGGGGGTTGGGTGAGCTGGGTGGTGGGTATTAAGGAGGGCATGTATTCCATGGAGCACTGGGTGTTGTACATAAACAGTGAATCTTGGAACACTGAACCAAAAACTAATTATGTATTTTGTGACTAACATAACACACAAAAAGTTAAAAATAGGAATACCATATGATTCAATAATTCCACTACTGCATATGTATCTAAGAAAATGAAAACACTAATTCAAGAATATATATGCACCTCCATGTTTATTACAGCACTATTTACACTAGCCAAGATTTGGAAACAACCCAAGTGTTCATTGATAAATGAATCAATGAAGAAGATGTGGTATATGGATAAAATGGACCACTGCTTAGCCATAGAAAAGAATGAGATCTTGCCATTATTGACAACATGAATGAACCTAGAGGGTATTATTCTAAGGGAAATAAGTCAGACAGAGAAAGAAAAATACCATAGAATTTCATTTAGATGAGTAGTCTTAAAATATCCGAACAAAACAGACAAAGAGAAACAGACTCTTAAGTAGAATAAACTGGTGGTTACCAGAGGAAAGGCGGTTAGGGAGATGGATGAAGAGGCTAAGGGTGATTAAGAGGTATAAAACTTCCAGTAATGAAGCAAATTAAGTCACAGAAATAAAAACTGTGGCATAATGAATTTATCCCATAATATAATAATATATGGTAACAATTGGTGGCTGCATATATCAATGGTGAGCACTGATCAATATATAAAAGTGTTTAATCATTATGTTGGACAACTGAAACTAATATAACATTATATGTTCATTATAATTCAATAAAGAAAAAAAAAGAGTGAAGATAGCTTAAGGGATTTGTGGGAAAACATCACTTGGATCAACACTCACAAAATAATTGTCCCTGAGGTAGAAGAGAAGGGTGCAGAAAACTCATTTGAAGAAATAATGGCTGATAAACTTGATCTGGGGAGGGTATTAGATCTCTAAGGTGAGGAGGTCCAGAGGACTCCAAATAGTATCAACTCAAGGAGAACCACACAAAGACACAGTATAATTAAATTGCCTTAAGTTAAAAGCAAGAAGAGAATCTTAAAAGCAGCAAAAGAAAAACAACTTGTGTACAAGACTATGAGCAATTTTTCAAGCAGAGATTTTGTGGGCCAGAAGAGAGTAGCATGATATATTCAAAGTACTGAAAGAAAAGAAAGTATCAGCCAAACATACTTTACCTGACAAAGCTGTCCTTCAAAATTTAAGAGATGAAGATTTCTTTTTCAGACAAAGAACCAGTCTTATAAGAAATATTAAAAGGAATTATTTAAGGTGAGATGAAAAGGTGATAATTACTAACAGGAAAACATGAGAGTGTAAATTTCATTGGTAAAGGTAAATACATAGTACAATTCAGAATAATCTCATGTTGTAGCACTGGAGGATAATCACCTATAAAGCTGATAAGACAAAAGTAATAAAAACCATAAGCACAATAATTTATTAATGGATACATGAGGTTAAAAAAATGTAAGTTGTGATATCAAAAAGAGATTGAAGGGGTAGGGGGAGTAAGAACTTTAGAATGTGTTTGAACTGAAGTTATCAGTCTAAAATAGACTTATAAGTTGTTTCATGTAAGCCTAATTTTCATAGATGCACAAATCCACAAAGCAAACACCTCCAATAAATATACAAAAGACAGAGAAAGGAATTAAGCAAATCATCAAAGAAAGTCTCCAAATCACAAAGGAGAGCAAAAGAAAGGAATATATGAACAACAAAGCAGAAACAATGAACAAAAGAGAAATAAATACCTATAATAAGGGTGAAAAAAAAATAAGAACCATCTATATCCTGCCTACAGAGACTCACTTAAGATGTAAAGACACATACAGAGTGTAAGTGAATGGATGGTAAAAGATAACCTCTATAAAAAAATGGAAACCAAGAGAAAGCTGGGGTATAATATAGATTATGCTGCAAAGGAAGACTTAGAACATTTTAGACGATTGAGATCAGATTAGACAGTTTTGGACCATAATGATGAAACTTGAAATCAATTTCAAGGAATCAATTCAGGAAATAAACTGGAAAAAGTCAGATACAGAGATTAAAGAGCATGCTACTGAAAAATAAATGTCAAAGAAGAAATCAAAAAGGAGATAAAAAAATTACCTTGAGACAAATGAAAATGTAAATAAACATACCAAAACTAAAGGGATGCAGCATAAAGCTCTTCCAAAAGGAAGTTCACTGTGGTAAATGCCTACATCATGAATAACCTAACTTTATACTCCAAGGAAACAGAAAAAGAAGAACAAACAAAGCCCAAGGTTAGCAGAAAGAAGAAAACAAAGATCAGAGAAGAAATAAATGAAATAGACGACAGAAAAACAACAGAAGGAATGAAACAAAGACTGTTTTTTTTTTTTGAAAAGATAAACTAAATTGACATACCTCTAGATAGACTAAGAAAAAAAGGAGAAGACCCAGATAAACAACATCAGAAATGACAGAGGTGGCAAAACATAGAAGCCACAGAATATGAAAGATCATAAAGATCATAAAAGAGGGAGGGAAGATGGCAGAAGAATAGGGGACTTGTTTCATCTGGTCCCTTGAACTTAGCCAGATAACTATCAAATCATTCTGAACATCTGTGAATTCAACCTGAAATGTAAGAAAAGAATCGCTGGAATTCTACAAAGAGGAAGAGCAACCACTGTTTTCAAGGCAGGAAGTGTGAAGTGAAGCTGAGGGGATATATCATAAGATAGATGGCTGGGGGAGGGGGCCTCTGTAAGCTGGCTACTGGAAAGTGATAGGGCCCCACAGTGCAAAACTGGAAACGTTATAATATAGCCTGCTTCCGTGAGAGAAGTCCCTGCCTGAAAGGGGCTCAAGTGGCAAAGTGGGGCAGAGTCCTAGGTGGGACAGTTGGTCTCCGGATCCATGGGGTCACAGAAAGAACAGGAGTGCCTGAACTGATAATAGAGTTCCCAAGCATTGGAGTGGGGAAACTGGTAATGGTCAACAAGCCCAGGAGGGGTCTCTCAGCTCTGTTTGTCATAAACTCTGAACCACAGTACTACCAGGTGACTGCTGTCTGTGCAGGTTCCCTGCAAAGGGCAGAAACATAGTAACCCTCTCTCTTCAAGGATCAGTACAGTTGCACACTGCAGGAATCTTCAGAATTTGTTGCACACAGAAGTGAAGATTGCTTATCCCTGAGGATTTACTGAAGAGAGAGGGCTGTAATTTTTCAGCTCCGGGGCTGAGATCAGGGTGCGGTCATTTTAATTTTCATCCTCTAAGAAGGCACAGAAAGCCCTCAGGACAAAGGCCACATAAAGCAACCAGAAGCAGCGTACACTGTGCCCAGCCCCCTGGCGAGGGGTGGTGCAACTCCACCTAGGCAAAGACATCTGAGAATCAATGCAGCAGGTCCCTCCCACAGTAGACCAGTTGGAACAACAGGTGAACACCAACTTTACACAGGTTTGCAAAACTCCAGTGCTAGGAGAAATATATAGAATTTGAGGGTTTTTTTCCCCCTCATGATTCATTTATCTTTGAGGTTTTTTTCCTTTTATTTTTTTTCCTTTTCAACTACTTTTTTATTTTACCAAATTTTTGTTTTTAAGTGTTTTTTAAATTTTCACTTTTTACATATACATTCTATAGAAAATATTTTTCATTTTTGCTTCCCTTCACTGTATTCAATTTTATTTTTGTATATACCTAAGTTTTGCTTTCTTTACAACTTTGGGGTTTAGTGTCTTCTAACAAACAGACCAAAATATACAGAGGACTAAGTGGACCACCCTGTTTCATCTACCTAGGAGATTATATTTCTCTTCCCTGCCTGTTCTCCCACCTTTTTCTTCTTTTTTGGTTTCTGACCTCTTCAGATTTGTCTAATGTGTATATTGAATGAGTCATGGTTATTTTTTATTTTGTTCTCTTATTCGTCCATTCTTCTCTGGGCAAAATGACTAGAAGGAGGAATTCAGAACAAAAGAAAGAACCAGGAGTAATACTCTCTTCCACAGATCTAATTGATATGGATATAAGTAAAATGTCAGAGCTGGAATTCAGGATAATGATTATAAAGTTACAAGCTGGATTTGAAAAAAGCATAAAAGACACTGAAGAATCTCTTAGTGTAGAAATCAAATCAAATCAGGCCAAAATGAAAAATGCTTTAACTGAGATACACTGTAAATTGGATGTTCTAAGAGCTAGGGTAAATGAGTCAGAAGAGAGAGGCACTGGCATAGGAGAGAAGTTGATGGAAAGGAAGGACTCTGAGAAAAGAAAGAAAACAACTAATGGGTCATGAGGGGAAGCTCTGAGAAATCAGCCATAAAGAGAATATTAGAATTATTGGGGACAGTATATTTGAGCAAATCATGGCTGAGAACTTCCCTAATCTGGGGAGGGAAACAGGCATTCAAGTCCAAGAGGTAGAGAGTATCCCCTCAAAAATCAATGAAAATAGATCAATTCCCTGACATATGATAGTGACGTTTGCAAATTTCAAAGGAAAAGAGAAAATCTTGAAAGCAGCTTGAGACAAAGGTCCTTAACCTACAGAGGTAGGGACATTAGGCTTGCAGCAGACCTATGCAGAGAGATCTGGCAGGCCAGAAAAGGCTGGCATGATATATTCAGGGTACTAAATGAGAAAAACATGAAGCCAAGAATACTTTTTCCAGCAAAGCTGTCATGTAGAATGGAAGGAGAGATAAAGAGCTTTTAGGACAAACAGAAACTAAAAGAATTTGTGATCGCTATACCTTTCTGGCAAAAATATTAAAGGGGATCCTGTAAGCAAAGAGAGAGCCCAGAAGTAACATAGACCACAAAGAAACAGTCTACAGAAACAGGATTTTACTAGTAATATAATGGTTCTAAATTCATATCTTTCAATAGTTACTCTGAATGTAAATGGGCTAAATGCTGCAATCAAAATACATGGTATCAGATTGGATAAAAAAGCAAGCTATTTGTATGCTAAGACCTAAAGACACTTCCAGATTGAAAGTAAAGGGGTGTGAAAACATTTATCATGTTAATGGACATCAAAAGAAAGCTGGGGTAGCAATCTTCATATCAGACAAATTTATATTTTAAACCAAAGACTGTAGTAAAGAGTGAAGAGGGTACTTTATCATGCTTAAAGGGTCTATCCAACAAGAAGATCTAGCAATTATAAATATTTATGCTCCTAACCTGGGAATAGTCAATTATGTCAGCCAATTAATAACCAAATTAAAGAAACACATTGATAAGAATACAATAATAGTAGGGGACTTCGGCACCCAACTCACTACCATGGACAGATCATCTAAGTAGGTCAATAAGAAAATAAAGGCTTTGAATGGCACACTGAACCAGGTGGACTTATTGAGAGCATTTCATCCTAAAGCAACAGAATACACATTCTTCTTGATTGCACATGGAACATTCTCCAGAACCGATCACATGCTGGGTCACAAATCAGGTCTCAGCCAGTGTTAAAAGATTGGGATTATTCCCTGCATATTTTCAGGCCACAATGCTTTGAAACTTGAATGCATTCACAAGAGGAAATTTGGGAGGAACTCAAACAACTAGGATATTAGAGAGCATCCTACTAAAGACTGAATGGGTTAACCAGGAAATTAAAGAACAATTTAATAAATTCATGAAAATGAGAACACAACTGTTTAAAATCATTGGGATATACCAAAGGTGGTCCTAAGAGGGAAGTACATAGCAATACAAGCTTTTCTCAAAAAATTAGAAAAGTCTCAAATACACATGGCTAACCTTACACCTAGAAGAGCTGGAGAACAGCAAGTAAAGCCTAAACCCAGAAGGTTCCAGAAGAGAAATTATAAGGACTAGAACAGAAATCAATGACCTAGAAATAAAAAGAACAGTAGAACACATCAATGAAACTAGAAGCTTGTTTTTTTGAAAGAATAAGATTGATAAACTCTGAGCCAGGCTTATCAAAAAGAAAAGAGAAAGGATTCAAATAAATAAAATCTTGAATGAATGAGAGCACTGAGCTTACGACCAGAAACCAGACATCCCTCCTCTTTGCCGGTCCAGCCCGCTAATAAAAGTCCTTTAAAAAAAAAAAAAAAAAAAATCATGACCTGAGCTGAAGGCAGCCGCTTAACCAACTGAGCCAGCCAGGCGTCCCACACCTGATAAATTTTTGAACACTACATCTGAAACTAATAATGTACTGTAGTTTGGTTAATTGAATTTAAATTAGGAAACAAGATACTATAAACAAGTATCTGCCAACAAACTGGATAACCTAGAGAAAATGGATAAATTTCTAGAAACACATGACCTTAAAAACTGATCATAAATAAACAGAAAATATGAACTGCCCAATAATGTTCAAGGAGGTTAATTTAGTAATTAAAAACGTTCAGACACAAGGAAGCCCAGAAACAGGTGTTTTCACTGCTAAATTGTACCAAACATTTAAAGAATTAGAACTCATTTTTGTCAAGCTCTACCAAAAATAAAAGAGGGAATACTCCCAAATTTATTTTATGAGGCTAGCCTTACTCTGATATTAAACCACATAAGGACACCAGAAAGAAAAGAATATTATAGGCCAATATTCCTGATGATCATAGATGTACAAATCCTCAAGAAAATAGTAAACTAAAAGGTGCTTGGCTGGCTTAGAGGAACATGCAACTCTTTATCTTGGGGTCATGAGTTCAAGCCCCACATAGGTTGTAGAGATTATCTAAGTAAGTAAAAACTTACAAAAAATGTTAGCAACTGAATTCAATAGTATATTAAAAGGTTTACACATTGTGATCAAGTGGAATTTATCCCAAGCATGCAAAGTTTTAATATCCACCAATCAATCAACGTTTACACCACATTGACAAAGGGAAGGATTAAAATCATATGGTCATTTCAATAGATGCAGAAAAAGCATTTGAGAAAAATTTACATCTGTTTATGACAAAAACCTTCAATAAAGTGGGTATAGAGGGAATGTATCTCAATACCACAAAAGACATATGACAAGTCTACAGCTAACATCATACTAAAAACACTGAAAAGCTAAAAGCTTTTTCTTTAAGATTAGGAACAGGATAGATCTCTGCTCTCACCACATTTATTCAACATATTTCTGTAAGTCCTAGCCAGAGAGATTAGGCAAGAAAAACAAATAAAAGGTATCCAAATTGTAAAGGAAGAATTAAAATGGTCACTATTTGTTGACAACATGGTATATATAAAAAACTCTAAAGACTCCACCAAAAAACTGTTACAACTAATAAATGAATTCAATAAAGTTGCAGAATACAAAATTAATATACAATATTAGTTGTGTTTTTATACACTAATAATGAAGTATCAGAGAAAGAAAACAATTACATTGAAAAAGTTCCTGGAAATAAACTTAATGAAGTGGGTTAAAGATCTGTACATTTTTTATTTTTATTTAAAAATTTTTTTTTAACGATTTTATTCATTTCTTTGGCAGGCAGAGATCACAAGTAGGCAGAGAGAGGGGGGAAGCTCTCTATCGAGCAGAGAGCCTGATGTGGGACTTGATCCTAGGACCCTGGGATCATGACCTGAGCTGAAGGCAGAGGCCTTAACCCACTGAACCACCCAGGTCCCCCATAGACCTGTACATTTAAGCCTATAGGACATGGAATGAAGAAATTGAAAAGATAGGTAAATGGGAAAATACTCCACAGTCATGGGTTGGAAGAATCAATATTGTTAAAATGTTCATTTACCAAAACAGTATACAGATTTAATGCAATCCCTGTCAATATTAAAATGACTTTTTTCATGGAAATAGAATAAATCATCCTAAAATACTAATGAAGCCACAGAAGACTTCAAATAGTCAAAATAATCTTGAGGAAGAATCAAGCTAGAGACATTATGCTATTTGATTTCAAATTAAATTACAAAGTTACAGTAATCAAAAGAGTATAGTATTGGCATAAAAGCAGATATCTAAATCAATGGAACAGAGTCGAGAGCCCAGAAGCAAACCCATGCATATGTGGTCAATTGATTTTTCACAAAGGGGCCAAGGATGTACAATAGGGAATGGACATGGTGTTAATACATGGTTAATACATGGTGTTGGGAAAACTCAACAGCCACATGACAAAAAATGAAGCTGACACTATCCTACACCAGACACAGAACCCAACTAAAAATAGATTAAATACTTGAACATGAGATGTGGAAACATACAGTTCCCAGAAGAAAACAAGTGACAAGCTCCTGGACTTGGTGAATGACTATGGGTTTGACACCCAAAGCATGGGCAACAATACCAATAATAAACAAACAGGACTATATAAAACTAAATAGCTCCTGCACAGCAAAGGAAACCATAAACAAAATGAAAAGGCAACCTACCAAAGAAAAAAAATATTTTCATATCATATATCAGATGAGATGAATATCCAAAATATATAAAGAACTAATATAACTCAATAGAAAAAAATCTGATTAAAAAAATGGGTAGAGGACTTGAACAGACATATTTCTCTTCAGAACATACACAGGTGATACAGGTGGCCAAAAGGTACATGAAGAGATGGTCAAATCATTACTCATCATGGAGATGCAAATCACAAATACAAGGAGATATCACTAAAGACTTGTTGGGATGGCTTTTATAAAAAAGAAATGAAATAACTGCTGGCAAAGATGTGGAGAAAAGGCATTGTTAGTATCAGTGCATTGTTGGTACCACTGTAAATTCATACAACCTCTATGGAAAACATTATGGAGATTTCTCAAAAAATTAAAAAATAGGACTCTCTTATAATCCAGTAATTCTACTTCTGGGCATATATCCAAAGGAAATAAAATCATTACACTGAAGTGTTATCTGTATTCCCATGTTTACTGCAACATTATTTACAAGAGTCAAGACACTGAAGCAACCTTTGTGTCCATTGACAGATGGTGAGTGGATAAAGAAAATGTGTGTATTATTCAATTATAATAAAGGGAGAAATACTGACATTTGTGACAACATGGATGGACCTGATGGGCATTATGCTAAGTAAAATTAGCAGATAGAGAAAGAAAAATACTGCATGATATCACTTATATTTGGAATCTAATACTACTAACAATAAGAAAATACAAAAACTCGAATTCATAGAAACACTAGAAAATTGTTTGTTGAGGTGGAAGTGGGGAGAAATAGTAAGAAGTCTGTGAAAGTATACAAAGTTTCAGTTGTAAAATGAGTAAGTTCTGAGAGTCTCATGTAAAACATAGTGAATAGTTGATAACACTACTGTTTAATTGAAATTTGCCAGAAGGATAGAACTTAAATATTTTTCACACACAAAACAGGATAAATATATGAGGTCATAGATGTGTTAATTAACTCAATGGGGAGAATCTTCATAATGTATACATATATCAAACCTATTAGCTTGTACACTTTAAATATCATACAGTTTTTGTCAATTATAACTAAAGCTGTAAAGAAAAAAGTCTACCAGGTGATTCTAACATTCCCAAGGTTGAGGACTACCATCTATAATATCTAGGATTCCTCAGTTTAGGCAATTAATGCAAAGGGATTTTCATATAATACCTTTTCAAAGAGAATTTTACTAAACACTCTTAAATTCTTTATGTTATCAAGTGGTTCTCCAAAATAAGGGAGATTTCTAGCATAATACTTGGTGTAACTTCTGTAGCAGTTACATAAATTTCCAGGTACCTAGGGACTCCCTTTATGAGAGCTAACTGGAGGTTTCTTTTTTTTTTTAAAGATTTTATTTATTTATTTGACAGAGATCACAAGTAGGCAGAGAGGCAGGCAGAGAGAGAGAGAGGAGGAAGCAGACTCCCTGCTGAGCAGAGAGCCCGATGCGGGGCTCGATCCCAGGACCCTGAGATCATGACCTGAGCCGAAGGCAGCGGCTTAACCCACTGAGCCACCCAGGCGCCCTGGAGGTTTCTTAAGTTTTAAAAGAAATTGGAATATAAAGACAATCATTTTAATTTTTTATTGGAATTTGATTAGTATTCTGTTCAACAGATGTGGCCTTGGAATAAAGCAGTGAGGATGATATGGTTCATTTTCCAGGATCTACATATTTTATCTTCTTTAATTCTCGCACTTATGAACATCCTGCCTAGGATTCCTCCTTGAATCTTACATGAGGAACACACACCATTATTCTCACCCTTCCATTTGTGCTTCTGTCAAGCTATAACTTATCACAAAAACCAAAACTCAGCTACTTCAATGGTAGGTAAAGAGGAGGTAAGAGTGTAGACAGTTGGGGGATTTATTCTGAGAAGTGTATTATACTATCTGTGTGGTGGACGTAGATGCAAAATGGGCTATTACTTCAAGCATTTTTCATGTCCTCGTTAAAACTAGATTGGTATTTTCCCCAATGACTTTGGAGTTCAAGATTCACTACTTAGATTTGAATAAGTACAGAGTATTAACTCAGATGAACTATTCAATCTCATTTCAGAATGTTTCCATTACACGGCAACTATTTAGCTAAAGCAGAAGCTTCCAAATTTCTTGGTCTTGACTTAAGAAAATATTCAAAGAAACCACTTAGTTTTTATTTTTTTCTTCCTAGGAATGAAAGTGTACAGTCATGAGAACAGTGAACAGGTATTGTCTTTTAAAGAACACCCGGAGCTACGGGATTCAATAAATAAACCGATTCCTTCCCTACCTCCACCAAAATCTCTTCACTCCAGCTGCAAACTTGAAACTATCAAGTGTTCAAGTCTTAGACTTGAATTGAAAGTCTTAGACTTTTAATTTGCCGCTTTATAGTACCCTTCCTTCTCTGAAATTAAAATACATTTATAGCTTATTTGTTATTTAAGGATCAACCTCAAATGTGCTCTTTTTGGACAAGGTAAGTTTCAAAATAGTAATTGGCATGGTGTTTGAAATTTTTAACTTTTCACTTATCCATCTTCTAGTCAATAAATACTGAGCTGGTCCTATGTGCTGGACACTTTTCAAGGCACTGTGTGGATATTGTAGTGAACAGACGGAAATCAATCCCTCCACTCATGGAGTAGGGTGGTATAAAATGTCCCAAGTAAAGCCTGACACCAGTCTCAAACAAAGAGTGATGTAAAGGTGTGTCAAAAGTTTTAAGATGAGTTTAAAAAGCCAAAGTAAAAAACCTTGACCCAGAAATCTTAATATAGTCTAAGGAAAAAATTATGTGCCAAAATATGTATGTACAAAGATCTTCATCATATTATAGCACAACATTGGAAACAAGGACTGATTAAATAAAGGAACAGTTGAATAAATTATAGTGCATCATGTAATAGACTGTTCTGAAGCCATTAAAAAGCATTCTTCAGAAATGTTTCTAATTATGTAGAAGGATGCTTACACTACATTAAGTGAAAGTTGTTGGTTTCGGAATTTTATGTGATTCCTCTCAAAGAGTGGTTCTAAACTGTGGGCTACTTTGCCTCTCAGGGAACATTTATCAAAGTCTGGAGACACCTTTGGCTGCCATGCTGGGGTGGTGCTATGAGCTTCTGGTGAGCAGAGGCCAGGGATCCTGATGAACATCTTACAGTACATAGCACAGCCCTCCACAACAAAGAATTATGTGGCCCAAAATATCAATAGTGCTGAAGTTGAGAGACTATACTCTTAATTACATACAGCATTGAAAGAACAAATGGGGTAATGGATGTTTTTAAATGTTTTTTTTCTTTGGATTTTGTTTTAGATGAGAACATACTAACTTAAGCATTAGAAACAAAAAAATATTTAAAAACATGGGGTGCTATCTCTACCTGGGAATGTTTTTTCTTAAGAAATTCAGGCATTTTTGTCTTTTCCGACTGCTCTCTTGGCCTGTGCACACCTGATTGCCTATATCTGTAATGCTCTATTTTTGATGGACCCAGGTTATGTCTGGTCCTGGTTTACTCCTGTTGCATGGTTTGATGTACTCGTGGGGTTTAGTAATGAGCTTTAGCTATCCAGGGAAGTTATCTGTTCTATGTTTTGAATAGCATGTTCTTATATATTCATGGGTTATATTCTAAGGAAGTCAGAGGACCCTGTCATCCCTCGGCACAGGTCTCAGAAAGAGGAGAGTGCACAGTAGATACGTCAGCTGCTGAGAACTCTACTCTGGTAGATCTAATCCAGGCCTATCTCCAGAAAAACTGGGGTATGGTTAATTTTCTTTTTTTGTTTAAGTATTGTGTTTTTAAACGAAGAGTCTAAATGGGCTAATTTAGCCACTTCTTTTTTAAACCCACCATGAATATAAAGATTAACCATATAATACCTTTAGTAAGCACTTGAGTTTTATGTGCATGGAACCCAGGGCCAATGGCATGTGAGTTTGTGGAAGGCTATTGTGATCTTTGCAGAAACTTTCTCAGGATTTCTATTACTTTGAATGTTCACATTTTATTCATCAGAGAATTAATGGTCTCCATTCTTTTTAATTAACAGATACATTAACTTAGCAGGACAAGCATTGTGAAGTAGGCAAGGCAGATCATATATTTTCTCTTTCACTGGGCTCCTCATTTTCTAACTAGACACTGTATGCTATAAAAAAAAAAAAACCATGAAGTTAATTTACTGTTGTTTTTGTAACATAGCCATTTATTGGGGCCCATGAATGTGCGTGCACTTCCTTTGATTACATGAAATGTTCTCACCCCCAAAACAAAGAGTACAATTAATTCATTAGTGGATAGTTTGTTTCCGTGGGTAAGTGCCAGTTTATGATGATTCCATCAATACTTTCACCACAGTAATTTATTTCCCATTTAATCACTGTTTAAATTGAAGCGGGATCAGACTGAAAAAGCACAGTTTTGCATAATTATAATGGAGCAAATGGAGATAGTCATAGGCCTTTACCATTAGAAGCCTCATTGCAGAAGCACAGATGGATTAGGAGGTGTTGATAAAAAATATGTCCAGGAATAAATTCTTTATAAGCATTGTATCAAATTCCCAATGCTTGCATGACAATTAACTGCATTAATTACTTCAGGTTTTTCTTATGCTTTACATAACTCTAAGTAGAAATCCTACAGACTGAGCAGCCTGTGAAGGCACTTCTTTGTCATGGTCCACTGAACTTAAATCATTACATTGTTCTGTTTAGGTGGTAAGTTCAGTATTTAGTAAGTTGTCCTTCTGTGATTCTCTAACCTTCTCCAAGCCAGTGTTGTTGAAGTATGGCTTGCCTTGTGGGAGGATGGGCTAACTGATTTAGGATGGAAAACTGATTTCCAGATAGAGATCTGTATACACACTTTCAAGATTAAGAATTGTACTTGCTGGTTTTGCTTTCTCGAAACTGCTAAGGTAGAGGGTGTACATAATAGTGTTCTTCAGGCAAGGGATTTATTGGTATGTAGTCATTTGTTAACTAAGTTTTTGTCTTAGAATTTTTTTCCTCTTCTTCCTAAGTTATTGTAAATACTACTGAATTCTCCCCTTCTACACTGTCACCCCATTTCTCTCCTTCCATTCCTAGAGAACCATTATTGGATGAATAGCTTTCTAGGCATGTCTTTGAAATTTCACTTCATTGATGTATATTCACAAACATTATATTATTTTACATGTATTTAAACTTTTAACAAATGGTCTCATACTGAAAGTATCCTCTCATATAATACATTTTTGCATCAGACTTTCTTTTAGTTACATCCATGTTGTGTGCACATGTAGAGTTAATTTGTTCATTTAAATGATGTATAATACACCATCATGGAAATGTACCACAATTTGTTACCCAATACCCTAGTGAAGGAAATTTTCAAAAAATGTTAATTTTTCACTATTTCAAAACAACCACTTAGTGAAGATTTTTTGGTATCATTTTACTGGGATTTTAATTCAAGACTGTCTGATTATGAAACCCGTGCTTTCCTCACCCTATCAGATTGGTGCTCAAGTGATATACTTCTGTTATAATTCAGTTTGATTTGGTAGAACACATTAGTTAATGGATTTAATGTCTAAGGCTAAAATGTAGAAATACAGTAACCAATAAATACATGTGGTTACTGAACACTTGAAATGTGCTTGTGCAAGTTATGATGTACTTAGACAAGTAAAAAATACTTGCTAGATTTTGCTAGATATACTTGCTAGAAATAGAATATAGAATACCTCATTAACAAATTTTGAGTATTACAATGTGAACATTTTAGACACACTGGGTTATATTAATATATCAAAGTTAATTTCCTCTATTTTTACCTTATTAATGTAACCTCTGGGAAATTTATTTACATATGTGGTATTGGACAGTGCTCTTAAGGAATCACTTAGGCTGAAGTGGTCTCTGTACTCCTAGGTGCCAGGTGAGGGCAGCAGAGAGCTGCTAGACTCTGGATTCCAGGTAGGGTAGCACCAGGTAGAGGTGCTGTGCTGCCAAGCTGAGTTCAGACAGAATGTCAGCAAAGGGGTTAAATGGAGCCATAGCCAGTAAGGATCCAGGGGTTAGATCCAGGATCCTGGTTGAGAGGGACTGCAGCCAATGCAATTTAGAGGACATAGGGCTGCTTTTAAAAATGAAAGCTCTTAATATACCACAGCTTTGAAGTCACATAATTCTGTTTGACTCCTGACTCAGAACGCAGTTATTTGACCTCTGAAAATCTCAATTCTCATATATGTAAATTGGGAATAATGGCATTTATTTTTTTGTTTATGCATTAAAGAGCTTATCATATATACTGGATTTTGCTATTATTATCATTTATTTTAATGAGTCATTGAGAAAATTAAAAAATGGTCTCTCCTTTTGAAGCAGTAGGCTCAGGCTGAAGGTCTTACCCACAAACGTTTAAAGTTACCCATATAAAGCTCAATATGAAGTTCTCTCAGCTGAGAAGTGATACACTGGAGTTCTTACTAGCTTATCTCTTGCCAAGCAAGAGCCTTAAATTGATTTATTTTTCTGGCTCTAAGCTGGTATAATGCATGCATTTGTTCATCCCGGAAGTTTTCCCAGTTCCATGTTAAGCAAGCTTTAGGGATGCAGAGATTAGTGAAATGTGATCAAAATGTTTACAGTTAAGTGAGCAAGATAGATGGGCTGTTACCTAGCTATGATACAAGGTTATGGGAGCTTAAATTGAGTTATGAGAGAATAATTAATTCAATGGGGAGAGTGCAGAGGACTTCCATGATGGTGTTGAAAAGTAGAGGACAGGTCATGATGGGCTCAGGTCATGATCTCAGGGTCCTGGGATTGAGCCCCACATCGGGCTCTCTGCTCGGCAGGGAGCCTGCTTTCCCTTCTCTCTCTGCCTGCCTCTCTGCCTACTTATGATCTCTCTCTCTCTCTCTGTGTCAAATAAATAAATAAAATCTTAAAAAAAAAAAAGAAAAGTAGAGGACATTACTGAGCTATTCATCATTCTGTCCCGTAAATTCCCCAGTCTCTCAAGGTTCAATATACTTGATCTTTACCAATGATTTCCATCACCCACTATTGAAGTGTCACCATTGAATTCATCACCAATAAGAATTGTTCCACTTTCAAGACGTGAACTCTGATTTTCTTCTCCATACTTCCCAGCCTTGCCCAGTCTCCATTTATGCAGTGGTCTCTAATATGGGATATGACTATAGGAGCTTTGCTTTGCAAGACAATTCAAAGGGGTTCAGGAAGAAAACATTAAAGCTTTTATTTACATTTAACTTTTTTTTTTTTTTTTAAGGTTTATTTGACAGAGAAAGAGAGAAACAGCAAGAGAGGGAACACAAGCAGGGGGAGTAGGAGAGGAAGAAGCAGGCTTCCTGCTGAGCAGGGAGCCCACATGATCATAACCTGAGCCGAGGGCAGATGCTTAACAAATGAGCCATCCAGGCATCCCTAAATTTAGCCTTTAATTACCCTTTTATAGTGTATATTTTTGTGTATTCTTTATAACTACATGATATATTAAAACAGCAATGCCAGTATATAATAAACACATGCATATATTTTGAGAGTGAGCAAAATTTAGTTATAGGGCACACATAATCAAAGAAGTCTATAGAAAACTGTTTAATGCATTATTAATAATGGGTGCTTTCTGGTGAAAGAAACCCAATTCACACTAAGCTTATGAAGAGTGCAGTTAGTAGAGCTCTGAACTGAAAAGACCAAGTGTGTGGTTAGCCCCAGGTATGTGGGGTCCGGGATACAATGATATTGTTAGTGTCCTCACTCTGTCTCTCAGCTCTTTGTGTTGGACAAGATGGTAATGGTATACTCTTCTAACTTAATGTCTAGTAGGAAAAGACTCTTCTGAGGTAGCAGAAAATTCCTAGGGGAGATTGATTCATTCATATATGGGGATAGAACCCAACACTAATCACTGAAGTCAATAGGAATGGAATATTCTGGCAATGTGTAGACAATGTTCTTGGGGAGTGAGGGTGATATGAATTAATCCTATGAGAAACACATGATATAAGGTTCCCCCATGAAAGAGGAAGGAGACAGGAGTGGGGATATAGGCACATAATGACCTAGATTAGAGGGGACTGATTACGTCAGGACAGGTTTCATCCAGAGATATTAAGATCTATAATCTAATGGATAACTTCCTAAAGTTGTCAAATCAAAAATTTTAACCGGCCTTGAGAACTGAAGTAAGATGTTGGGATGGATCATTTCTAGGCTGAATAAAGTTTTATGTTAAATGTGCATCAAGATGACACCAAGTCTAGTCAAATAAGGTTTGTAATACCCCAAATTACAAAAGGGCTGAGATGTAATTTCTCTGTTTAGAACTGCCAGTGTCCTTTCTCTGTGTATCTTATGGTGTTCATTAAATTATAGACTTTTTGGTCAGAGTGGCATGGTTTTTACCTTGATTCTTCTACATACTAGCTATGTATGTGCTGGCCAGTATACCAGAATCGCACTTACATCATCTGTACTTTCTTGGTAGGATTGTTGGGAAGATGAAATGAGAATATGTAGCTTAGATCCTAGTACTTAATATGAATTATTATGTGATTCTACTAATGCTATTGTTTTTCTTTCAGTCAGTTTGGCCAGATTCCTGTAGCTAAGGATACAAGAAATGCCATGATTTCCCATATAGGCTGGCATGTAGTAGATGTTCAAGAAATTCTTGTTGCATGATGAATGAGGTTATGAATATAGCTTATTCTACTTCAAATTATTCCCAAGGGCTTTATTATTAAATGCTGTTCAGACTTTCAGCTGTATCACAGGACAAATTATTCTCTCAACAAGAAAATTATTTCTTAGTGTTTTTCCACTAGGCTTTGGAAATGTGGACCAACGTTGCAGGGAAATTTTCAGTGTGCTGGGATTTTGGCACTGGCTTTGTGCTGAACTATAGAATTTTTCAGGACTTATTCTACAGCTTTGTAAAATATTTTGATTTCCCCCCGCCAAAATGACCACAAAAAAAACTGAATAAGCTATTCTTATTGACCTCTCCAATGACTCTTTCCCAGTATGGAAGTGATGAAAAGGCTGACATGGCCTGGGATTGTGTGGGTTGCATGAAAAGAATACTTTGGGAACAAAGGTTGTGGGTTTCCTTGGGCCAACTTTGTGTTATTGTGACTCTGTGTGGAAGAAGTGGCCACAGAAAACAGTAATTTTAAAAGATAGGTTGGAACAAATTACCCTAAAATTTGTATGGAACCAGAAGAGACCCTGAATTGCTAAAGAAATGTTGAAAAAGAAAACCAAAACTGGGGGCATCACATTGCCTGATTTAAAGCTTTACTACAAAGCTGTGATCACCTAGACACCATGGCACTGGCACAAAAACAGACCCATAGACAAGTGGAATAGAGTAGAGAGCCCAGATATGGACCTGCAACTCTATACTCAACTAATCTTTGACAAAACAGGAAAAAATACACAGTGGAAAAAAGACAGTATCCTCAATAAATGGTGCTGGGAAAATTGGACAGCTATGTATAAAAGAATGAAACTTGACCATTCTCTTACACTATACACAAAGATAAACTCAAAATGGACTAAAGACCTCAATGTGAGGCAGGAATCTATCAGAATCCTAAAGGAGAACATAGGCAGTAATCTCTTTGACATCAGCCACAGCAACTTCTGTCAAAACATGTCCCCAGGGGCACCTGGGTGGCTCAGTGGGTTAAAGCCTCTGCCTTCAGCTCAGATCACGATGCCAGGGTCCTGGGATCGAGCCCCATATCGGGTTCTCTGCTCCACAGGGAGCCTGCTTCCCCCTCTCACTGTCTGCCTGCCTCTCTGCCTACTTGTGATCGCTGTCTGTCAAATAAATAAAATCTTTAAAAAAAATGTCCCCAAAGACAAAGGAAACAAAAGAGAAAATGAACTTTTGGGGACTTCATCAACATCAAAAGCTTCTGCACAGCAAATGACAACAGTCCTTTGTTGACAGCAGTCAACAAAACAAAGAGGCAACACATGGAATGGGAGAAGATACTTGCAAATGACACTACAGACAAAGGGCTAGTATCCAAGGTCTATAAAGAACTCAAACTCCACACAAACAGATAATCATATCAAAAAGTGGGCAGAAGACATGAACAGACACTTCTCCAAAGAAGACATACAAATGGCTAACAGATACATGAAAAAATGTTCATCATCATTAGCCATCAGGGAGATTAAAAGCCAAACCACACTGAGATACCACTCTACATCAGTAAGATTGTGGACTCTGAGAAACAAACTGAGGGTTTTGGAGGGGAGGATAGTGGGGGTTTGGGTGGTGGTGGGTATTAAGGAGGGCACGTATTGCATGGAGCACTGGGTGTGTTGCATAAACAATGAATTTTGGAACACTGAAAAAATAAAATTTAAAAAAAGAAAAGGAAAAAAAAAGACTGTTCTTTTGGGAAATAGTGATGGAGAATAAAGTGGTATACGTTTGCCTACATACTGCTAAGAGACTTATTTTTGAACAATTTTATTTGACCAAGTATCTGGGATATTGGAGCTTGTATCCAGAGGAAAAAGTGGTAACCCTCCCAAAATGCTACCAGAAGTTCTAGCCTTGGGAAAGTTATTTTGGAGTCACTAGGGCTTTCATTTCAAACCCCAAACTGCATGCTTACTAGAGACAGAACAATGATACTGGAAGGGCTGGCTAACTGCCAAGAGAACACACCTGTCATTTTGGTTTTGAGAGTAAAAATGACAAATGAAGATGGTGATTTCAGGGCTAATTACTGCTACAACCAAAGTCACTTTGGACTTTTTGTTTAAAAAATCACGTTAAAAAAGATTCTACAAAGGGCAAGGAAGTTCCTTGATCCAGTCATTACAGATGGAGTCCCTTAGTCTAGGCACTGAGCAAGATGGAAAAGACTGAATAAGTTGAAGTAATGAAGCTGATATGACAATATTTACTAGTAGAATTCAGGAGTGATGTCACCAAAATGGTGGTGTAGGAGACCCCAGCCTCTGTCCCTCAACAAAGATCAACAATTAGACAGTTACCCATGAAAAACAAAACAAAACAAAAAAACAAAACAACAACAACAACAACAAAAAAACCCAAAAACAGCTCTGAGAGCTTTCTGGAACCCACTTAAGAACTAACATAGTAGAATTAAAAAAACCTAGAAAAACTGCAAAAAGGGGGAAGAAAGCTTCATTTTGCCTGCATCATCCTATTCCCTAAGCTGGCGTTGCTTAGCAGCAAGAATCAACTTCTTAGCTAAAAAGAGTTCTCCCTCCCTTGGTGAGTGAGGATCCAGCTTCCCTAGCCTTCCAAGGGACTGCATGAAGGTTCTGGAGTGGCAAAACTTACATGTATAGAGATGGCTAAGAAGGAAAAGCAAAGGCTTCATATACAAGCTATACAGCAAGAGTAATGGTGATTCCCAAAGACCTGCTATGCAGACAAACTTGGTAGCTTTCACCACCAAGGAAACTAGAAGCCAGCACTGCTGCTGTGGACTCCTTGCAGATTTCACCTACTTTTGCCTCACAGATAAACTTGCTGGTGCCAGCTACCTGAGTATCTCTTCACTCTTAACTTCTCCCCCCAGCCCCTTCTGAAGCCCAGGAACCATACTGTCAACCAATCTAGACTTCTAGCTGTGTGAATGCAAAAAACCAGGCCTAGATTCCTGTGGCTGACCCCCACTGCTGTGTGCATACTCAGAGCTCACCCTTCTAGCTGTGCACCTGTCTGAACACACGTCACTGTCCTTCAGTGCAGTATACTTGTCTGAGGGGAGACTGTGCACGTGTTGCAAAGGACACATCAAACCTACTGCTACATATAAAAGATGTAAAAAAAAAAAAAAAGTAACTAACTGTGCAGTTCCTACATATCAAGTGAATGAGACAAAAAATCTAAAATTGAAATGGGTAGGAGAAGCTGACACAGACTTGCCATAAACCCCACCCCTGATATGGTGACCCACAATCAAGAGGGAACTCACAACTTTGAGATTCTCCCTAAGGAGTGAAAAGTTTAAAGTTGGAATCCAACTTTTAACATCTGCAACTCAGATATGGCCCCCCCAAACACTTAGCTTTGAAAGTCAATGGGACTTGCATCCACAAGACCCATAGGCTATAGTGAACTGAGAACCAGTTCTTAAAGGGCTTGGGCAAGCTCCCCCAAAACCCCAACTGCTAAGTGCACACCTTCCCCCTACTCTGCTGCATTCTTGTATATGCTCCCGAGTACACATGTGAGAGTGAGCTTCAATAGACAGGAAGCATGTGCAAGAAATTGGACCTAGTCAAGAGCAAGGGAGAAAGCACAATTGAGGTATAGCATCAAAGACAGGTTTCTGAAATACAAAAGACAGATTTCTAATAGCTAGCCTGATGATTAGTAAGAACCAAAGTATAAAAGTTTATTTATGAGGGTGTCTGCTGCTTCAAATGCAAAAGCAGAAGCGTGTAACTGTGAACATATGAAAAAAGTCAAAAAGAAAATAATTCTCTAGCAACCAAACATAAAGGCATATTGTGCCTTTATGGAAACATAAAGGAATATTGTGTTCTAACTTATGAATTCAAAATAGCTTTTATGAAGAAATTCAGTGATTTAAAGAAAACCCAAAGGAAATTGAATGAAATTGGGAGTAAAATTAACAGAAGTTCTTTACCAAAGAGACTGAAATTTTATTTATATATGAAGATATAAATTATACACGTAAATATAAAATTTTATGCCCACAAACTGAATAGAAGTTATAGAGCTGAAAATTTCAGTGAATGAGGTGAAGAATGCCACACAGACCGTATGGAGCAGGATACACCAGATGGAACAAAGAAGTAACTTGGAGGATAGAAATACAGAAATAATACAGTTAGAATGGAGAGAACTAAGATTTAAATAAGAGTGAAGAAGGCCTACAAGACTATCAGTTTCCATTAGAAAGGCAAAAATCTGAATAATTGGGGTTCCAAAAGAAAAGCAGAAAGGGACAGAGTTTATTTAAAGAAATAATAGCTGAGAACTTGCCTAACCTGGAGAAGGAAGAGAACAGAGAAGTTCATTAAGCTTATAGAACATCCTATTCAATGCAAAAAGTTATTCAATGCAAAAAACCTTCTCAAAGGTTTTGTAATGTAAATGTCAAAAATCAATGATAAATAATGAATCTTAAACACAGCCAGAGTAAAAAAGAAAGTAACCTACAATGGAAACCCTATTAGGATATCAGATTTCTCAGCAGAAACTCTACAGGTCAGGAGAGAGCTGAATGGTAACTGTGGAAAAATGAAAATTGCCAGCTAAGAATACTTTATCCAGCAAAGTTATCCTTTTGTTATAAAGGAGATGTTCATCACCAGACTTGCCATGTAAGAAATGCTGGAAGGAGCTCTTCAAACTGAAAAGAAGACACTAATTAGTCACATGAAAATACACAAAACAAACACCAAGACCCAACTACCTGCTGTTTATAGGAAACTCACTTCTGCTCTAAACACCCAGTAGACTCAAAGTGAAGGAATGGAAAAGATATTCCATGCAAGTGGAAACCAAAATAAAGAAGGTATAAATATATACACACCCAACATTGAAGCACCTAAATGTATTAAGCACATACTAATAAATATGAAGGAAGAAATAAATGATAAAATAGGGGATTTCAACACCCTAATTTCAGCAATGGATATATAATCCAGACAAAAAAATTCAACAAGGATATAATGAACTTGGACTATACATTAGACCAAATGGACCCAAGACATCTTTAGCACCTTCTATCCAGCAGCAGGAGAATACAAATTCTGCTCAAGTGCACATGGAACATTTTCAAGGACAGATCATCTGCTAGGCCATAAAATAACGTCTTGGCAAATAAATTTAAGGAGGTAGAAATCATACCAAGTTATTTTCCAATCACAATATATAACTAGAAGTCGACAGCATGTAGGAGGCTGAAAAATTTAAAAATCTGTGGAAACCACAAATTCCTGGCCAACCAATGGGTCAAAGAGGACATAAAAAGAGAAAGTATATCTGAAAACAAATGAAAATAGAAACGCAACTTACCAAAACTATAGGATGCTGAAAAATCAGCTCTGAGTGGGAAGCTCATAGTGATAAATACATATATTAGGAAGTTAGAAAAATCACAAGCTAAAAAAAAAACTCCAACTTCACATCTCAAGAACTAGAGGAAGAACAAGTTAAGCACAAGGTTAGAAGAAAGGAAGACAAATCAGAGTGGACATAAATGAAATAGAGGCCAGAAAACCAATAAAGATCAATGAAAATAAGAGCTGGTTTATAAAAAAACAAAAAAATTAATAAACCTTTAGTGACACTAAGGCAAAAGGAGTTGAAGACTCAGAAATGAAAGAGGAGAAATAACAACTGACACTATAGAAACACATAGGATCACAAGAGATCATTAAGAATAATTATATGTTGGGGTGCCTGGGTGGCTCGGTTGGTTAGGTGTCTGGCTTCAGCTCAGGCCACGATCCCGGCATCCTGGGATGAAGGTCTGCATCAGACTCTCTGGTCAGTGGGGGGTCTCCTTCTCCTTCTACCTCTTTCTCTCCCTCTGTGCTCTCTCTTATTCTCTCTCAAGTAAATAAATAAAATCTAAAAAAAAAAAAACCAGTTATATGTCAATAAATTAGATAACCTAGAAGAATCAGGAAAAAGTAGTAAGCATGAACAGACCAATGAGTAAGGAAATTAAATTAGTAAACAAAAACCTCCCAACACAAAGAACCTCAGCACCAGATGGCTTCACAGGTGAATTCTGCTAAATACTTAAAGAATTAATGCCAAACCTTCTCAAAATCTTCCAAAAAATTGAAGAGGAGAGAATACTTCCAAACTCATTTTATGAGACCAGCATTGATACCAAAGCCAGGTAAGGACACTACAAGACAACTATAGATCAAGATCCCTGAAAAACAAATGCAAAAATTCTCAAAAAAAAAATTAGCAAACTGAGTTTAAAAACTCATTGAAAGGACCATGGAGGAGAGGAAAGATCAAGATGGCGGAGTAGAAGGATCCTAAGCTCTTATCTATTGTCTACCACAACACACAAAAATCTACAACTACACATAGAACTGTTTTTGAGAACAAATTAAAGATTAGCAGAACATATACACAACTAAGGACACAAAGGAAAAATAAACATCAAGACAGGTAGGAGGGGTGAAGTTATTTAGTCAGGACCCACATGCCTGGCACAGTGTTCCACAAATGAGAGGGATAGCACAACCGTAGAATCCATCCCTGAGGAGCAAGTATTCCAAGCTCCACATTGAATTCCACAACAGGAATTTTGCAAGGGGAAAAGAACTCTTATAGTGTGTGTGTTTGGAAACAAATAGGCTATATGTTTGGGAAAAACAGTGGGCAGTGGGAAATGGAGACTGCTTTTAAAGGATGTACACACAATCTTGCTCTCTCCAAGTCCCAATGCAGAGACAGCAGTTTGAAAAGCATCTGGGTTACATGTGAAGAAGATCCACTGACTAATTTAAGGATGCATGCTAGAGAGTCAGGGATCTGCTGAAACATACTTTGGGAATGGAAGCACTGGTGAGCACCTTTGTCACTTTCCTTCTAACTAGATTGCCTGGTGCTACCATTTCTGACACTATTGTGTTAGCACTTACTCTGCTTTAGTTTTCCCATGCAGGACCATGCACACAATGCCCACTTGTCTCAGAGTCTCTCCCACCAGGCATCTTTGTGCCCTACTACTCCTTGTGGATGGCCTCTGCCAGCACCCAAAACACAAGAGTGCCCCTGCTCTTGGAGGGCCAGCTTCATACATTAGAATACCTACAACACACACAGCCACAACTTGCAGCAAAGAATGCCAGAGGCCTGCCCTACCTGCCATGTGCCTACAGCTATTGCAGCCACTTTTTTCAGCAAGTCAAGCCAGGAGCCAACCCTGCACACCAGTACAACTGCAAGAGTGAAAGTTGGGCCTCGGAGACAGGGTGGGGTTCATGACTACTCCTCAGCATAAGGCTGTTAATCAGTCTCAGCTGGACCATGCAGCCTTACCCCCCTTCTGGAGGACACCCTTGTACACCACTGAGTCTGTAAAATAGCAGCCCAGCCATAATAGGAAGGTGTATGCATCCTCTTGGGTCACCTAGTTTGGGGTACTGGAGATGAGGGTGGGGTTTGTTGTGCTACTAGGTCCCACAGGGTGGCTTATGCATAAAGCCACTTCTTCAAGAGCAGGAGATATAACTGATCTACCTAATATGTAAAAAATTTACCAAGTGAGACAGAGAAATATGCTCCAAATGAAAGTACAAGGTAAGTCTCAGAAAAAGAACTAAATGAAATGGAGATAAGCAAATAGAAAATTAAAAGTAATGGTCATAAAGATGCTCAGTGAGCACAATGAGAACTTCAGCAAAGAGATAGAAAATTTTTTAAAAAGCTAATCAGAGATAAAGAACAAAATAATTGAAAATGAAACTATACTAGAGAGAATCAACTGCAGATTATATGATACAGAAGAATAGATCAGTGATCTAGAAGACAGGGTAGTACCCTGAATATCAAAAAGAAAAATAATAAGAAAGATGAAGATTGCTTAAGAGATCTTGGAACAATATAAAACACATTAATATTTACATTATAAGGGTCCCAGGGAAAGAAGAGAAAGAGAAAGGAACAGAAAACCTATTCAATAAAGTAATGGCTGAAACCTTCCCTAATCTGATAAGAGAAACAGATATCCAAAGCCAGGAAGCACAGAGATTACAAATGAGATGAACTCAGTGAGACCACACCAAGACATATTCAGAGTGCCAACAGTTAAAGATAAGGATAGAATCTTAAAAATAACAAGAAAAATACAACTAGTTGTATACAAGATTATCAGCATATTTTTCAGAAAATTTCAGGCCAGGAGGGAGTGGCACAATATATTCAAGGTGTCAAAAGGAAAAACCTTAAACCAAGAATACTCTACCTGGCAAGATTATCACTCAGAATTGAAGGAGAGAAAAGGAATTTCCCAGACAAACAAATGCTGAAAGGGTTTGTAAACAATTAACCAGCCTTACAAGAGACAAAGAGATTCCTTTAAAAGGAAAATAAAAGCCACAACTACAAATAAAAAAATTTGGGGAGGAAGAAAATTCTCACTGGTAAAGATAAACATAGTGAAGGTAGTGGTACACCCACCTACATATCTAGTATGTAGGTTAAAAGGAAGAAGTAGTAAAACCATCTAAATTTATAAGTCAGAGGATTAAAAAAATAGTAAGATGTAAAATAGGACATCAAAAACAATGTTGTGTGTGTGTGTAGAGTAAAACTATGCTTTTAGCTTAAGTGACCTTAAACTTAAAATAGACTGCTATATACACAGGATGTTATATATGAACCTCAAGGAAACCACAAACCAAAATAAAAATAAATAAAAAGTAGTACCAATATAATACTAAGGAAACTCACCAAATCACAAAGGAAGAAAAAAACAAACAATGAAGAACTACAAGGACAAGCCAAATTAAACCTATTAATAGAAATTCCCACTGAATCCTAGCCTTAGCAATCAGACAACAAAAAGAAATTAAAGGCACCCAAATCAGGAAAGAAGAAGTCAAACTTTCATTCTTTGCAGATGATATGATACTATATGTGGAAAACCCCAAAGGCTCTACTCCAAATCTAGAACTTGTACAGGAATTCAGTAAAGTGTCAGGATATAAAATCAATGCCCAGAATTCAGTTACATTTCTTTACACCAACAACAGGACAGAAGAAAGAGAAATTAAGGTGTCAGTCACATTTACAATTACACCCAAAACCATAAGATACCTAGGAATAAACCTAACCAAAGAGGCTAAGAATCTATACTCAGAAAACTATAAAATACTCATGAAAGAAATTGAGGAAGACACAAAGAAATGGAAAAATGTTCCATGCTCCTGGATTAGAAGAACAAATATTGTGAAAATGTCTATGCTACCTAAAGCAATCTACACATTTAATGCAGTCCCTATCAAAATCCCATTCATTTTTTTCAAAGGAATGGAACAAATAATCCTAAAATTTATATGGAACTGGAAAAGACCTTGAATAGCCAAAAGAATATTGAAAAAGAAAGCCAAAGTTGGTAGCATTACAATTCCAGACTTCAAGCTCTATTACAAAGCTGTCATCACCAAGACAGTATGGTACTGGCACAAAAACAGACACATAGATCAGTGGAACAGAATAGAAAGTGCAGAAGTAGACCCTCAACTCTGTGGTCAACTAATCTTCGACAAAGCAGGAAAGAATGTCCAATGGAAAAAAGACTGTCCCTTCAACAAATGGTGTTGAATGAAACTGGACCATTTCCTTACACTACACATGAAAATAGACTCAAAATGGATGAAGGACCTCAATGTGATATAGGAATCCATCAAAATCCTTGAGGAGAACACAGACAGCAACCTCTTCAACCTCAGCCACAGCAACTTGTTCCTAGGAACATCACCAAAGGCAAAGGAAGCAAGAGCAAACATGAACTACTGGGACTTCATCAAGATCAAAATCTTTTGCACAGGAAAGGAAATAGTTAGCAAAACCAAAAGACAACTGACAGAATGGGAGAAGATATTTGCAAATGACATATCAGATAAAGGGCTTGTATCCAAAATCTATAAAGAACTTATTAAACTCAACACCCAAAGAACAAAGAATCCAATCAAGAAATGGGCAGAGGACTACTGGGTATTTACCCCAAAGATACATATGTAGTGAAAAGAAGGGGCATCTGTACCCCAATGTTTATAGCAGCAATGGCCATGGTCACCAAACTGTGGAAAGAACCAAGATTCCCTTCGACGGATGAATGGATAAAGAAGATGTGGTCCATATACGCTATGGAGTATTATGCCTCCATCAGAAAGAATGAATATCCAACTTTTGTAGCAACATGGATGGGACTGGAAGAGATTATGCTGAGTGAAATAAGTCAAGCAGAGAGAGTCAATTATCATATGGTTTCACTTATTTGTGGAGCATAACAAATAACATGGAGGACAAGGGGAGATGGAGAGGAGAAGGGAGTTGAGGGAAATTGGAAGGGGAGGTGAACCACGAGAGACTACAGACTCTGAAAAACAACCTGAGGGTTTTGAAGGGGCGGGGGGTGGGAGGTTGGGGGAACCAGGTGGTGGGTATTGGGGAGGGCATGTATTGCATGGAGCACTGGGTGTGGTGCAAAAACAATGAATACTGTTATGCTGAAAAGAAAAATAAATGGGCAGAGGACATGAACAGACATTTCTGTAAAGAAGACATCCAGATGGCTAACAGACACATGGAAAAATACTCCACATCACTCGGCATCAGGAAAATACAAATCAAAACCACAATCAGATACCACCTCACCTCAGTCAGAATGGCTAAAATTAACAAGTCAGGAAACAACAGATGTTGAAGTAGATGCAGAGAAGGGAACCCTCCTACACTGTTGGTGGGAATGCAAGCAGGTGCAGCCACACTAGAAAATAGAATAGAGGTTCCTCAAAAAGTTGAAAATAGAGCTACCCTACAACCCAGCCATCACACTCCTGGATGTATACCCTAAAGATACAAATGTAGTGATCCAAGGGGGCATATCCCCCGAAATGTTCATAGCAGCAATGTCCACAATAGCCAAACTATGGAAAGAACCTTGGTGCCCATCAACAGATGAATGGACAAATAAGAAGTGGTATATATATAAATACAATGGAATACTATACAGTCATCAAAAGAAATGAAATCTTGCCATTTGTGATGACATGGATGGAACTAGAGGGTATTACGCTGAATGAAATAAGTCAATCAGAGAAAGACAATTATCATATGATCTCCCTGATATGAGGATGTTGAGAGGCAACGTGGGGGGCTTGGTGGGTAGGAAAAGAATAAATGAAACAAGATGGGATCAGGAGGAAGTCAAACCATAAGAGACTCTTAATCTCACAAAACAAACTGAGAGTTGCCAGTGGGAGGGGGATAGGGAGAGGGTGTGGGGTTATGGACATTGGGGAGGGTATGTGCTGTGGTGAGTGCTGTGAAGTGTGTAAACCTGGCGATTCACAGTCCTGTACCCCTGGGGCTAATAACACATTGTATGCTAATTAAAAAAAAAAAAAAAGGAATTCCCCTTCCAGAAGAACTGAGGGTTGAAGAAACAGCTACTGAACAACCAGAGACAGTGAAAATAGGAACAGAAAAGCAAGAAATGGAGATACAGTAACAAAGGGAACTTCCACCCCCAATGCTGTGAATTGCAGTGGGAAGGGATAGTACTGAGGGACCAGAAGCAGATCCCTCTATCCTTGGAAAAATAATAAAAGCTGTGGTTTCAAAAAGTAACTAGCATATAGAAAAGACAGCATTAGAACTCTGTCAAGTGCCAGGGGAGTTGCAGGAAAACTCTCCAGGTCAGAGTGATGGGAGAATAATATGATTTACATTCCTCCTTCACCTTAAGAGCTCAGACCAGAGGAAGGTCTAGACACCATATGGAAAGATCTACTCACTCAGTGAGATTGTGACTTTAGAGAGCCCAGGGTCTAGAAGCCCACACCTGCTCTAGTTGCACTGGGGACAGAAAAAGCAGCAGCAGCTTAAAATGACCAAGGAGCTATAGGAATACTTTCTCTTATGCCGCCTTAAAAGCCAAGACTGGAGCAGGATCTGAATGCCATTTGGGGTGGGTACAGATGCCATATTTGGCAGGTCTGATTGTCACAGAAAGTTGGCGACCTCAGCAAGCCCAGATCTACAAGCCCACACCAGCCCTGGCAGCATGGAGGCACAGAAAAGAAAAAAAAAAAAATTCTGTGGTTTAATAAGTCTGGGATTGGGAGGAAGACAAACCATAAGAGACTCTTAATCTTACAAAACAAACTGAGAGTTGCCAGTGGGAGGGGGATAGGGAGAGGGTGTGGGGTTATGGACATTGGGGAGGGTATGTGCTGTGGTGAGTGCTGAGAAGTGTGTAAACCTGGCGAGAAACTGGCTGAGAAACTGCTGGAATATTCTCTTCCTCTCCACCTTAAAGCCCAGAGTGAAGTAGGGTCCAAGTCACAGTGAACACATGACCTCAGTGAACCCAGGGGCCATAAGCCCACACCAGCCACCCTGTGGTTCTGGGCAACAGAAAACAAGATGTGGTGTTAGTGTGTGTGTGTGTCTTTAATTGTAATAAATAAATAATTTTTTACTTTTTAAATTTGTCTTTTTCTTTCTGGTTTTGTTCTTTTTTCTTTTAATTTTCCTTTATTATCTTTTCTTGTTCTTATATTGTTATTACTATTTTTAATCCTTTCTTTAAAAAGCCACTGTATGGGATGCCTGGGTGGCTCAGTCAGTTAAGCCGCCTTCTGCTCAGGTCATGATCCCAGGGTCCTGGGATCGAGTCCCGCATCAGGCACCTTTCTCTGCAGGGAGCCTGCTTCTCTCTCAGCCTCTGCCTGCCAGTCTGTGGGCTTGTGCTCTCTCTCTCTCTCTGACGAGTAAATAAATAAATAAAATCTTTAAAAAGAAAAAAAAAAAGCCATGGTTTAACAAAGTAACTAGCATATACAACCACAGCTCCAGCCAGCTAGCAAAAGTCACCAAGTACACACAATCTGCATAGGGGACACTATACACAAGACCAGTCCTTCAACCTTAGGAGGAGTAGCCATTTTGTCTCACCTGTAGAAACAAACACAGAATGTCAAGCAAAATGGGGAGACACAGAAAAATGCTTCAAAAGAATGGCCAAGGCGGGGGGGAATAAAAACCCTCAGGAAAAGAACTAGATGAAACAGATGTAAAAAATATACCTGAAAATAATTTAAAGTAATGATCATAAAAATACTCATTGGAGTGGAGAAAAGAATGGGAGTACTTAGTGAGACCTTCAATTAAGAGTGAGCAAAATATTAAAAAGAACCAATCAGAGCTGAAGGATAACTGAAATAAAAAAACATGCTAGTGGGAATAAACAGTAGATTAGAGGGTACAGAAGAATGACTCAGCAACCTGACAGGGCAATGGAAAGGACACAAGTTGAAAAGCAAATATAGAAAACAATTTTTAAAAATGAAGATAAATTGGGATCTCTTGGACAGTATCAAGTGAACAAATATTCACATTATAGGGGTCCCATAAGAAGAGAGAGAAAGGTGTAGGGAAGCCTAGGTGGCTCCGTTGTTAAGTGTCTCACTTAATTTTAGCATAGGTCATGATCTCAGTGTCATGGGAGCAAGACCCATGTCATTATGCTCTGTGCTCTGTGGGGAGTATGCTTGAGATTCTCTATCTCCCTCTGCCCCTCCCCCCTAAAATAAATAAATCTAAAAAAAGGGGGGGGGTTTGGAAAGTTATTTGAAGACATAGTAACTGGAAAATTTCTTAACCTAGGGGGAGAAATAGACGTGTAAGTCCAAGAAGCACAGAGAATTCCACACAAGATGAACCCAAGGATGTGAACACACAATAATTAAAATGTCAAAGGTAAAGGCAAAGAGAGACTCTTTAAAGCAGCAAGAGAGAAACAAAAAGTTATCTACAAGGGGAAATTTATAAAACTATGAGCTGATTTTTCAGCAGAAACTTTGCAAGGCTGAAGGAACTGATACATTGAAAGTGCTGTAAAGAATAAACCTATAACCAAGAAAACTCTACCTAGAAGAAATGGGTAAGTTCCTAAAAACATCCAGTCTTCCAAAGTTGAACCAGGAAAAAATAGAAAATCTGATCAAACCAATAACAAGTAATGAAATTGAATCTGTAAATCAAAAAACTACCAAAAAAAAAATCCAGGACCAGATAGATTCATAAATGAATTCTATCAGACATTTAAAGAAGAGTTAATACCTATTCTTCCTAAACTATTCAAAAAAAAAAAAAAAAAAAAAAAAAAAAAAAAGAAGAGGAAGGAAAGCCTCCAGATATATTCTACAAGGTCAGCACTATCCTGATACCAAAACCAGATAAAGATACCACAAAAAAGAAAATTACTGGCCAATATTCCTAATGAACATAGATGCGAAAATCCTCAATATAATATTAAAAAACCACATACAACAATACATTCAAAAGATTTTTCACCACCATCAGGTAGGATTTATTCCTGGGATGCAAGGATGGCTCAATATTTGCAAATCAATCATGATGATATATCACATCAACAAAAGGAAAGATTAAAATCACATGGTCATCTCAATATTTTCAGAAAAAGCATTTGACAAGATTCAACATTCATGATAAAAACTCTCAACAAAATAGGGTTGGGAGAAAATTTCAACATAATAAAGACCATATATGAAAAACCCACAGCTAACATCATCCTCAGTGGGGAAAAACTGAGAGTTTTCCCCCTAAGATCAGAAAAAGACAGAGATGTTCACTCTCATCACTTTTATTCAATATATGAGAAGTCTTAGCCACAGAAATCAGACAAGAAAAATAAGAGGCATCCATATTGATAAAGAAGAAGTTAAACTGTCACTATTTGTAGACAACATAATACTATACATAGAAAATCCTAAAGACTCCACAAAAAAAAAAAAAAAAGAAATAAAGCAATTCATTAAAGTGGCAAGATACAAAATTAATACTTAGAAATCAGTAGTATTTCTATTCAATCATAATGAAGTCTTTTCAGTAGCTGATGGGCAAACTGGACAGCTACATGGAAAAGAATGAAACTGGACTACTTTCTAACATCATACATAAAAACAAACTCAAAATGGATTAAAAACTTAAATGTGATACCTGAAAATACAAAAATCTTAGAAGGGAACACAAGCAGTAATTTCTCTGACATCATCCATAGCAACATTTTTCTAATATGTCTCTTAAGGCAAAGAAACACAAGCAAAAATACACTATTGAGACAGAAAAGGAAACCATCAAGAAAACTAAAAGACAACCAATGAATGGGAGAAGATATATGCAAATGAAATCTCTAATAAAAGGGTTAGTTTCCAAAATATATATGCAACTTATACAACTCAACATACACACAAAAAACCAAACAATCTGCTTAAAAAATGGGTAGAGGATCTAAATAGATATTTTCTGAAGACATACAGATGGACAACAGACATATGAAAAGATGTTCAACATCACTAATCATCAGGGAAATGCAAATCAAAACCACAATGAGCTGTTACCTCCCATCTGTTAAAATGGCTAAAATCAAGAAGATAATAAATAACAAGTGATGATGAGTATGTGGAGAAAAAGGAACCTGTGCACTGTTTCTGGGAATGTAAATTGGTAGCCACTATGGAAATCAGTATGGAGGTTCCTAAAAAAATTAAAAATACAAATAGCATATGATCCAATAATTCCATGACTGGAATTTATCCAGGGAAAGTATTAAATCAAAAATATATATGGATCCCTCTATGTGTGCAGCATTATTTACAATAGCCAAGACATGGAAACAACCTAAGTAGTCATCAGTAGTTGAATGGATATGGGTAAGGAAGATATGAATATATATATTTATATGCACACACACACACACACACACACACACACTGGAATAGGACAGAGCCATAAAAAGGATTTTGTGCCCTTTAAGACAACATTAATAGACTGAGATGGTATTATGCTAGGTAAAATAGGTCAGACTAAGGAAGAAAAATACCATAGGATTCCACACATAAATGGAACCTAAAAAATGTATAAGGAAAAAGTAGAATCTATAAGTATAGAGAACAAACCAATGATTGCTAGGGGGTGGTTACAGGAATAAGAAACAGAGCATAATAGTCAAGGATATTGTAATACTGAAATAATGGGACAGATGGTAGCTATACTTGCGGTGAACATAGTATAATTTATAAACTTGTCAAACCACTAATTTGTACACCTGGAACTAAGGAATATAACATTGCATGTCAACTGTACTAGAAAATGTGGCCATCTTATGAAAAGTAACTAAATCTAAACCTTTTGTTAAGGAAAAATATCAGAATTATTAAGATATTATCGTCCCTTAGTGTGTAATTACTCACTAAATTCTTGCCTCGCTTTTATATATTTCTCCTTTAGTCCATAATAATTTATAAAAAAATTACCTTTAGACTGGTGAAATTGGAAACAGTCTGAAATCTATGGGATACAGCAAAAGCAGTTCTAAGGAGGCAATTTAGAGTGCCACAAGCTCAACTCAACACACAAGAAGAAGCTCAAACAATCTAAACTTATACCTAAATAAACCAAAGGGGTGGGGGAACAAGTATAGCTGGAGATTAGTGGAAAGAATAAAGATCAGAGCATATATAAATGAAATAGAAACTAAAAAAAAAAAAAAAAAGAAAAGATTAATGAAACTAAGAACTGGTTCTTTGAAAAGATAAAATTGATACATTTTAGCTAGAGTCATTAAGAATAAAAAAGTGTGTAAATAAAGTTATAAATGGAGGAGAAATAACTGATAACACAGAAATACAAAGGATCTCGAGACTATCACAAGCAATTATATGCCAACAAAGGGGATAGCTAAGAAGAAATAGGTAATTCCTAGAAACATGCAATCTTTCAACACTGAATAGGTAGAATATATAAAATCTTAAAAGACCAATATGTACTAACTAAATTAAATCAATAGTAATAGATTCCAATAAACAAGAGCCCAGGACCAGATGGCTTCATAGGTCAAATGACCAAACATTTAAAGAAGAGTTATATCTAACCTTTTCAAACTACTCCACAAAAATGGAAGAGGAAGGAATGCCTTCAAACTCTTTTTTAGGCCAGCATTACCCTGATACCAAAACCAGAGAAAGACCCTCAATCCCCAACTTACAGGCCAATATGCCTGATGAATTTTGATTCAAAATTTTTAAACAAATACTAGCATATACTGCATTCAACAATACATTAAAAACGATGTACACCACGACCACTGGGATTTATTCCAGGGCTGCAAGGATGGCTCAGTATCTGTAAATTAGTCAATGGGATACACTACATTAATAAAAAGGATAAAAATCATATAATAATCTCAATAGATGCAGAGAAAGCATTTGATAAAGATCAAAATCGATTTATGAAAAAAACTCTTAATAAAAATGGGTAGAGAGGGAACATACCTCAACATGCTAAAGACTTCTATGACAAACCTATAGCTTATATCAAACTCATTGGTGAAAAGCTGAAAGCTTTTCCTTTAGGATCAGGCAACAACATGAAGATGTGCACTCTTACCACTTTTATTCAACATAGTATTGGAAGTCTTAGCCATAAGTCTTAGCAATAAGATAATGAAAAGAAATAAAGGGCATCCAATTGGAAATAAAGGAGTAAAATTATTTGTAGGTGACATAATTTTACATACATATATATATATATATATTCATAAATCCTCCATCAAAAACTATTAGAGCTAATAAATTAATTCAGTAAGTGTAAGCATTCAAATATGATATAATCTGTGTCATTTCTGTATTTTAATAATGAGCTATCAGAAAAATTAATTAAGGAAGAAATACCATTTATAATTGCATCAAGAAGAATAAAATGTTTTGGAATAAATATAACCAAAGAGATGAAATACCTGTACTCTGAAAACTTTATGACATTGAAGAAAGAAATTGAAGACACAAATAAATAGAAAAATATACCATGATCATGGATTAGAAGAATATTCTTAAAATGTCTATACTACCCAAAGCAATTTACAGATGAAATGCAATTTTTATGAAAATACCAGGGGGCATTTTTCACAGAACTAAAATAAATAATTGTAAATTTTGTAAAGAACCAAAAAAGTAATCTTAAGAAAGAACAAAGCTCAAGGTATTACACTTCCTGATTTCCAAACTTTACTATCAAGCTCTAGTAATCAAAACAATATGATATAGGCACAAATACAGACACTTAGATCAATGAAACATAATAGAGAATCCAGAAATAAACCCACACTTATATGGTCATTAATCTTTGACAAAGGAGGCAAGAATATACAATGGAGAAAGAAAAATCTCTTCAATAATGATTTTGGGAAATCTTGACAATGACATGTGACAGAATGAACCTGAACCATATATGAAAATTCTTATACCATATATGAAAATAAATACAGTGAGTTATAAATTATAAAAAACCATAATACATAAAACTATAAGGAGAAAACATAGGCAGTAAGCTCTTGGATGTTGGTCTAAGGAGATTTATTTTGGATCTATCTCCTCAGTCAAGGGCAACAAAAGCAAAAATGAACAAATCAGACTACATCAAACAGAAAAGTTTTTGTATAGCAAAGAAAGCCATCAAAAAAAGTGAACAGGCAAACTACTGAATTAGAGAAGATATTTGCTAATGACATAACTAATGATGGGTTAATATCAAAGTATATATAATATCCAAAGTATATAATGTACTCAAAACTCAGTATCAACAAACCAATTAAAAAATCAGCAGAGGACCTGAATGGACATTTCTCCAAAGAAGACATACAAGTGGCCAAAGAAACACATGAAAATATGCTAACCACCACTAGTGATTAGGGAAATATAAATCAAAACCACAATGAGCTATCACCAAGCATTTTTCAGAATGGTTTTTTATCAAAAAGACAAAAAAATAAGTGTTGGTTTGAGATTGTGGAGAAAAACAAACGCTTATGCATGGTGGGTGGGAATGCAAAATGTTGCAGCTGCTATGGAAAACATTAAAGTTTTCAGAAAATTAAAAATACAACAATCTAGTAGTTCCACTTCTGGATATTTATCCAAAGCAAATGAAAACAAGAGTTCAAAAAGATATATGTACGCCTATGTTCACTCCTGCCTTATTAACAATAGCCAAGATAGAGAACCAACCTAAGTGTCCACTGATAGACGATTGGATAAAGAAGATGTAGGATGTGTGTGTGTGTGTGTGTGTGTGTATATGTGTATGTGTGTGGTGTGTGTGTCTATCTGTCACTAATGGAATATTACTCAACTATAAAAAAGGGATGGACACAGAGTGTATTATACTAAGTGCAGTAAGTCAGACAGAAAGACATACTACAAGATTCCACTCATATGTGGAAGCTGAAAAACAAAACAATAGAATGAACAAGAGAAAACAGATACAGAGAACAATCTGGTGGTTATTTAAGGGGTGGGAATTGGGGAGAAGGGGAGAATAAGGTAATGGGATTAAAAGGTATAAACTTCCAGTTATAAAATAAAGATGACACAGGATACAATGTATAGCACAGGAAATATTGTTAATAATATGTAACAACTTGGGGCGCCTGGGTGGCTCAGTGGGTTAAGCTGCTACCTTCGGCTCGGGTCATGATCTCAGGGTTCTGGGATCGAGTCTCGCATCGGGCTCTCTGCTCAGCAGGGAGCCTGCTTCCCTCTCTCTCTCTCTCTGCCTGCCTCTCCATCTACTTGTGATTTCTCTCTGTCAAATAAATAAATAAATAAAATCTTTAAAAAAATACGTAACAACTTTATATTGTGATAGATGGTAGCTTGATTTATTGTGGTAATTAATTCACAATGTATGTAACTGTTGAATCACTATATGATACACCTAAAACTAATATTGTACATTAATTGCCTTCAATTAAAAAAGGATTACATACCATGACCAAGTGGGATTTATTCCTCTGATACAGGGAAAGTTCAAGTTACAGGAATAAATGTGATATACTACATTAGTAGAATAAAAGATAAAAATCATATTATCATCTCAGTAGATACGGAAAAGCAATTGACAAAATACAACACCTCTTCATAACAAAAACCCTCAGAAGGTTTAGTGTAGAATAAACACAGACTAACATAATTAAGGCCATATATGACAAACCCACAGCTAACATTATACTCAGTGGAGTAAAATTAAAAGCTTTTCTTCTAAGATTAGGAATAAGTCCTTGCTAGGGTAATTGGCAAGATAAAGAATATAAGGTATCAAAATCAGAAAAGAAGAAGTAAAATTTTCACTACTTGCTGATATAAATTGAAAATCCTAAAGACTCATTTAAAAAATTTTTGGATCAAGGGCACCTGGGTGCTCAGGTATGATCCCAGGATCCTGATATCGAGTCCCACATCAGCCTTCTTGCTCCTTACCCTCTGCTCATGCTTTGTCTCTCTCTGACGAATAAATACAATGTAAAAAACCAAAAATATGTATAAAAACTAAAAAAAAAAAAACCCATGTTTTTTCAATAAATTCAGTAATACTGGGATATAATAGCTGAATACACAAAAATAAGTTGCTTTTCTATCCACTAACACTGAAACATCTAAAAAATAATTACACTTACAATAGCAGCAAAAACAATAAAATAACTAATAAAAATAAATTTATCCAAAGAGGTAAAAAACAATAGGATTTTGTGGAAAGAAATCAAAGAAGACATAAATGGAAGGACATCTTATATTTTTGAACTGTAGGACTTAATATTGTTAAAATGTTCATGCTACCTAAAGTGACCTGTAGATTCAACACAATCCCTATCATACCTAAAATGACCTGTAGATTCAACACAATCCCTATCAAAATTCCAAAGCATTTCTTTCAGAGAAATAGAAAAAGATCTTAAAATTTGCACAGAACAAAAGACCCCAAATAGCCAGAACAATTCTGAGAAACAAGAATAAAAGTGCAGGCATCACGCTTCCTGATTTCAGACTATACTACGAAGTTATACTAGTTGAAAAAGTAGGATACTGGCATTAAAAAAAGACACACATGAATCAAACAGGATAGAGAACCCAAAATTAACCTCCCACATTTATAGTTAATATTTGAAAAGGAAGCTAGGAGCATTCATTGTGGTAAGGATAGTCTCTTCAATGAATAGTGCTGGGAACACTGGAAAACCACATGTGGAAAAAGAAAAATCGGACCCCTGTCTTACACCATTCAAAAAAATCATTTGGGAGGGGAAGGAGTCAAGATGGTGGAGAAGTAGCAGGCTGAGACTACTTCAGGTAGCAGGAGATCAGCTAGATAGCTTATCTAAAGATTGCAAACACCTACAAATCCAACTGCAGATCAAAGAGAAGAACAGCAATTCTATAAACAGAAAATCAACCAGTTTCTGAAAGGTAAGACTGGCGGAGAAGTGAATCCAAAGCGATGGGAAGATAGACCCCGGGGGGAAGGGCCGTCTACTGGCAAGCAGCGGAGCAACGGAGCACAAAATCAGGACTTTTAAAAGTCTGTTCCACTGAGGGACATCGCTCCAGAGGCTAAACTGGGTCAGCATGGCCTCAGGTCCCACAGGGTCACAGAAGGATTGGGGGTTTCTGAGTGTCACAGAGCTTACAGGAATTAGAACGGGGAAGCCAGCGATAGAGACAGAGCTGAGGAGTGAGCTCCGAGCTTGGGGTTACCTTGAACCACTCGCAGGCTCAGTGAGCTTGGAGCGTGGCTGGAGGCCAGGGAGATGGGAGTAATTGGATGCTCTTCTCTGAGGGTAAACTGAGGAGTGGGGCCCTGGACTCTTGGCTCCTCCGGGCAGGAGACTGGGAGGCCACCATTTTCATTCCCATCCTCCAGAACTCTACAGAAAGCACACAGGGAACAAAAATCCCCCGGCGCGGATTACTCAGCCCAAGCCCCTGGTAAGGGTGGTGCAATTCCACCTGGGGCAAAGACACTTGAGAATCACTACAACAGGCCCCTCCCCCAGAAGATCAACAAGAAATCCAGCCAGGACCAAGTTCCCCTACCAAGGAGTGCAGGTTCAATACCAAGGAGAGCAGCGGAATTCCAGAGGAGGAGAAAGCAAAGCCCGGAACTCATGGCTTTCTCCCCATGATTCTTTAGTCTTGCAGTTAATTTCTTTTTCTTTTTCAATTTTTTTCTCTTCTTCTGCTAAATTTTTAAAAACTTTTACCCTTTTCTTTTTTAACATTTTTTAACTAGTTTATCGAATATATATATATATATATTTCTTTTTTATACTTTTTCTTTATTCATTTTCCTTTTTAAAATTCTTTTCTTTTTTTCTTTCTGAACCTCTTTTTATCCCCTTTCTCTTTCTTCACGATTTTGGATCTCTTCTGATTTGGTTAAAGCATATTTTCCTGGAGTTGTTGCCACCTTTTTAGTATTTTACTTGCTCCTTACTCTTATCTGGACAAAATGACAAGGTGGAAAAATTCACCACAAAAAAAAAGAACAAGAGGTAGTACTGAAGGCTAGGGACCTAATCAATACAGACATTGGTAATATGTCAGATCTAGAGTTCAGAATGAGGATTCTCAAAGTTCTAGCAGGGCTCAAAAAAGGCATGGAAGATATTAGAGAAACCCTCTCAGGAGATATAAAAGCCCTTTCTGGAGAAATAAAAGAAC
>NC_081569.1:35557119-35557397 GCF_022355385.1 Mustela nigripes | reverse complement strand
ATGAGGAAGTGGTGATGCAACATGGAGGCTTAAGTGGGTAGGAGAAGAATAAATGAAACAAGATGGGATTGGGAGGGAGACAAACCATAAGTGACTCTTAATCTCACAAAACAGAGGGCTGCTGGGGGGAGGGGGTTTGGGAGAAGGGGATGGGATTATGTACATTGGGGAGGGTATGTGCTATGGTGAGTGCTGTGAAGTGTGTAAACCTGGCGATTCACAGACCTGTACCCCTGGGGATAAAAATATATTCTATGTTTATAAAAAATAAAAAATTA
>NC_081569.1:35537067-35557019 GCF_022355385.1 Mustela nigripes | reverse complement strand
TGAGTGCTGTGAAGTGTGTAAACCTGGCGATTCACAGACCTGTACCCCTGGGGATAAAAATATATTATATGTTTATAAAAAATAAAAAATTAGAAAAAAGATTTAATTTGTGAGCGAAAAAAAAAAAAACAAACAAAACTGTTTGAAAAGAAATTGGTGAAGGGGGAGGATTCAAAATGTAAAAAGGATAACTCCATGCATGAGTAGTTGGTGGACTGCTTATCTTGTTTCCCTGTTTAATCCCAAGGCTGCATTTCCTCCCTTCATCCTCCTTTCCTCACTTATCAACAGGTAGACAACTGCTCGGGTGCATGATGGGTAAGGAGGGAAGGGAGGGAAGGAATGAGACATTCTATCATTAAGGAAGCTGCAAGAGAGTTATACTGTGGGCAAAAGAAGACAAGAGGAAAGATAGATGCACATTCTGTTCTATTTATATTTCCTTTCCTTGCCTCTAAGATTATCCTAATTCTAAATAAAAAACAGACAATTGAGCTCTTTTCTTCTCTTTCCTCAACTCCTAACCCAGCAAAGATCACAATGTTAGCTTGCTGGTACAGCTTCTGAAGTTAAAGATGCCATAGAAAGCAGCAACACTCTGGCATTCCACTTTGAACCCTAATTGTGACACAAAACTATTTCCTGTGCATGCTATTTGGCCATTATGAGGTCTTTTAGGATATGGAAAAAAATATATAACTCAAATAGATTAAAAAAAAATGAAGGGTAAGATTTGAAACTATAAACTCCTAAAAGAAACAGGGAAGGAGCTCCCTGATGTTGGTCTTGACAAACACTTTTTAGATATGACACCAAAGGCACAAACAGCAAAAGAAAAAAAAAAAAAAAAACCAAGTAGGAATACATCACATTTAAAAGCTTCTGCATAATGTATAAGCCTGATGATTCACAGACCTATACCCCTGAGGCATATATTGTATGTTAATAAGAAATAATAAGAGCTTCTGGATAGAAGAGACAATTAACAAAATGAAGAAGCAAAACTGGAGAAAATTTTGTGCAAATGATGTATTGGATAAGGGGTTCAGAGCCAAGCTCTATAAGAAATCCTATAACTCTCTGACAAAAAAACCATATCATTAAAAATGGGCAGAGAAACTGAATATACATTTTTCTAGAGGCATACAGATGGTCAATAGACACATGAAAAAATGCTCAGCATCACTAATCATCAGGGAAATGCAAATTAAAAGCACAAGGAGAGGTAACTTCACACCTGGTAGAATGGCTGTCATCAAAAAAGATCAGAGATGAGTGTTGGATGTGGAGAAAGGGGAACTGTTACATACTATTGGTAGCAAATGTCAACTGGTACACTCATTACAGATAACAGTATGGATGTTCTTCAAGAAATTAAATTTAGGGGGTGCCTGGTGGCTCAGTCATTAAGCATTTGCCTTCAGCTCAGGTTATGATCCCAGGGTCCTGGGATCTAGCCCCACATCAGGCTTGTGGCTTAGTGCAGAGCCTGCTTCTGCTTCTCCCTCTGTCAAATACATAGATAAATAAAATAAAAAAAAAGAATTTTAATTTAGAACTACCACATGATCCAGCAATCCCACATCTGAGTATATATTCAAAGGAAATGATAACTGGTTACTGAAGAGATATCTGCACTCCCATGTCCATTGCAGCATTATTGACAATTGTCAAGTTATGGAAGCAAACTAAGTGTTGTTCATCAAGAGATGAATGAATAAAGAAGATAGGTATGTATACACACTTACACACACACACACAGGAAAAGTTTCAGCCATTAGAAAAGGAGATCTTGCCATTTGCAGCAACATGGATGGAGCTTGAGGGTATAATGTTAAGTGAAATAAGTCAGACATAGATAAATACTATATGGCATCACTTACAAGTGGAATCTTAAAAAGTAGAACTCCTAGAAATGGAGTAGAATGGTAATTACCCTCGAACGGTAGGATGGAGGAGGAGGAAATGGGTTGGTAAAAGGATGCCAACTTCCATAAGATGAACAGGTTCTGGGGATCTAATGTAGAACATGATGACTATAATTAATAGTTCTGACTTGTTACTTGAAAGCTGCTAAGAGAGAAGTGTTAAGTTCTTTTGCCATAAAGAAGCAATGACGATTACATGAAGCTAATGACGGTAATCATCTTGCTATAGGTTAAGTTTATCAAATCAACACATTATACCACTTAAACTTATAGAATATGTCAGTTTTATCTCAATAATGCTAGAAACTCTCCTCCCCACCCTCCTCCCCCCCCAAAACCAGAAAGTACAACTCAAATCACGTTTTATTCAATGGTGTCAAGGAGAAGAAAGAGGTGACTGGGACATTAGACATTCCTTAGCTCTGAACTGTGGGATAGGAATTGTGTTTGACTATGGCAACTTCTATTTGCTCCACTGCTGGGACGAGAATAAATAATAGAGTTTGTGTGTTCTGGGTACAGAATAAGGGCCCACAGCTCCAGACCCAGACAGAGTAATGGTAGACAGAGTATTAAGTCAGGGTATGGTTGTAAGTGCAGTGGAAAAGCTGTATATCTCTTTGGCTGACATTACTGTGGCAACGTGGTTGCAAGTGAAAGAAAATATAAGCAGAATGAGCCTGTGAGGCTACTGATAATCATGCGATCAATCTGCTGGTGATTGGTCTCCAAGGCAGTGATTAAAGGTGAAATAGGAAATATTTTTACCAAAAAGAGATGTTAAGGAGATCAAGCTAGATTCTGGTCAAGGTATTTAATGGAAATACAAAAGGAATGGTTACTCTTTCTTCTGGTATTTCATCCCACCTCTACCTTTAGCTCCATCAGAGAAAGGCAGTGGGCTTATATGCGTGTGTTGAATTACATAGCTCTTTATTTGAATGGAAAAACTATGTGAGAGAAAAAAAATGAACTGACTTATAAGGATGATTTTAGGTATTTCCTGTCAATGAAATATAAGAAGTGATTCCCCCCACCCCGGTAGGTTCCATGCCCAATGTGGGGCTTGCTCTCAAACCCTGATATCAAGAGTCCTATCCTTTACCAAGCACTCCAAGAAGTTATTTTAGATTATATACCTAGGCATGTGGTAAGTATGATATAGATATGGAAATCATTGGAACTGTCTTCTTATTATCAGGAAATTTCACTCAGTGATGATGATAATCCTGTATTTGTACAGGAATCTAAACTTTTCAAACACTTTTATACACTTCTCTCATATGAGCTGCATAACCACCATGTAAGGTTTGTAGAGCACATATTATTCCCCTACGACAAGTAACGAAGACTAACACAGACCCAGTGGACTTCTTCAAGGTCACATATTCAGGTAAAAGGCGGAGCTATGCCTGGAACCCAAATCTTAATACTGTGAGCAATTTCCTTTTTAAAGATTTTATTTATTTATTTGACAGAGATCACAAGCAGGCAGAGAGGCAGGCAGAGAGAGAGGGGAAGCAGGCTCCCTGCTGAGCAGAGAGCCCGACTTGGGGCTCAATCCCAGGACCCTGAGATCATGACCTGAGCCGGAGGCAGAGGCTTTAACCCACTGAGCCACCAAGGTGCCCCTGTGAGCAATTTTTACTACCTTGATTTTAGCATGACTAGCAGATGACATTCTGCTTTGACCTGGACCAGGTTTAAAATGACTCAGACTTCAGAAAAGGTGCTGGAACTTCCTTCCCTAGTGGGCAATTCCAGCATACTGTCATTTTCAGAGGAGCAGATAGGGACTAACTAATATCACAGTGGGAAGAGGGTAGCTGCTGATTCTTTTCAAGAGGAAGAACAAGGTGGTTTGAACAGACTTGAAGGTGAACATTTCCCTTTGCAAATCTTTGTTTTGAAAAAGAGACAATTTAGTAGCAGACTTGTGCAGCGATAATTAAGATGGCTTGAAAAAAGTGAACTCTTGGTGGATAGTTTTATTTCCCCAAAATTATGCTTACAGAGTTTCGAATGACATGGTTTCTCAAAATATCACTAAGTAGAAAATGAACAAATCAAATTCCAATTTTATGGATCTAATATTGCAATGATATATCTAATCAGATAAAAATACATTTACTCAGGGACACCTGTGTGGCTCAGATGGTTAAGTATCTGCCTTTGGCTGGGGTCATGATCCCAGAGTCCTGGGATCGAGTCCCCCTCGGGCTCCCTGCTCAGTGAAGAGCCAGCTTCTCCTTCTGCCTGTCTCTCTCTCTCTCATGAATAAATAAAATCTCAAAAAATATACATTTACTCAGAACATAAACATGTAGAAGACTGGGCAAAGATAGGTATATCATCTGAAGTAATGTTTTATGTTTCCTTTATTGATATTTATTCTCTGCATCAAACAATATTAAGAATAATATCCGTAAGTAGATCAAGCATTACTAATCTTGGGAGGGCTCTTGTTTTTGTTTTCAATTTATAAGGCTACAGTAGAGTTGAGAATTTTTTTGTTAGTCAGGGGCCATTTTCATAAGGGAAATCAATATTTCATGCCCAAGAGGGGGCATTACAAACATGTAATAACTATCATTGGCCTTGGGGAGCTGTTTAAGGTGAAATAATATTCATGACTCTCTCTCTTCCCTCAGGACCAAGGGTTGGTTCTCATTAGTTATCCTTATCAACAACACAGGGAGGGCACTAGACTGACACCATCTCAGTCATTTGATCTGAGTCAGGCTTCAGATTTTGTCCTTCACCTTGTTTGTGACTTTATGGAGAAGCTTGAAAGATGACTTCCCTTCCTTGAATGGATTCTCATAGTGGTGTGTGTTCTGCCTATGGGCTGACCTGGTAGGGACATGGGTCACAAGGACTGAGGTGCCCTCTGGGTCAGCTGAATTATTCAAAGTCTTTACTAACAATGGTAGAAAGCAGCTTAACTAGGAGTTGACTGCCAAATCATGATCCCGGGGTAAATTTAGGTCTTGGAGCTGGAATAGTGTCTAAGGTCCAAGGGGATCAAATGGTAATAGAACTAAGAAACAGGGTCATATGTGGAGGGGTGGGAATAAGTTGGGTAGGAGGTAAGTGGGGCTTGTGGTTCAGGATAAAGGCCATGAATAAGGAGAAGACCTGGAAGCCTGTGGAGATATCCAAAGAAGGGTATAACTGATCTGTTCAAAGAAAAGGGTAATTGCCACAAAAGCAACAACAAAAATATTTTCAAAGGGGAAATCTAAGGAACAATTCCAGCATGGACTCAAGTGAGCAACCCATCAAGTGTTTGATGGGAGATCCTGCTCCTGAGTGTTTCAACCAGACATCCAGAGAGGATTATATAGGAAAGAGCCAATGTGATGGCAAAACCAAGCCTCGGAAACCAAGCAAAACCAAGACTCTGAAAGAAATGAGCCTGTCTTTCTGTTTTTCAGGTTCTATGACTGAGGGGTGAAAAAGTCCAAACAGGGATTTCATTTCTTTAAATTAGGCTTTGGCTTTTTAAATTTTTTAAAATTATTTATTTATTTATTATTTTTTTAAAAAGATTTTATTTATTTACTTGACAGAGAGAGAGCACAAGTAGGCAGAGAGGCAGGCAGAGAGAGAGAGAGGAGGAAGCAGGCTCCCTGCTGAGCAGAGAGCCCGATGCGGGACTCGATCCCAGGACCCTGAGATCATGACCTGAGCCGAAGGCAGTGGCTTAACCCACTGAGCCACCCAGGCACCCGGCTTTGGCTTTTCTAAAGAGAAAATTTACAAGATTGGGATTGCTGTTCAATACAGTACTGAGTAGTTTCAGTCTTCAGTGATGCAGACAGTTGTCCTTTCCAGGTTTATCTGGATCTCTCCACTGACTGGCTCCTGCAGCAGAACTTTCCTTGCAGATGGTTAAGTACTTTCCAGTATTAAAATTTAATGTATACCTATAAAGGGTTTTACATGAATGCATACCTGTGATCCTATCATACACATTTTAAGGCTTTATAGGACTTTAAAGAGGGTCTTTCATCTACCCTTCCACTTGATTGCTAGTTTGGCCACATAAAGAACTTTTGAGATGATGGAGATTTGGGGGCCTATATTGCGTATACAGATTTTGAAGCCACCATTCTATTTTCAGCCCCCTCTTTAGCCTTGGGCAACTCCAGTTTCTGATTCTTTCAGAAAGTCACATCATTTGGCTCCTCACCATTATCCCTCCTCTCATTCTTCCTTGCTGCTGAGTCATTTACCAATTCTCTACCAGATTTCCATCTTCACGTGGGTGGTGCTTTGGAGATTCATTAGGACAGAGTGTGTCAGTCTGTTTCTCATTCTAATTATTTTGGGCCCTTGATTAAATCCCTCATGAAGCCATATTGGGTTTTATACTTTAGGCCACTTCAGAGTAGAAACCATTCTACTGGAAAGGACTTAGCAAGCACCTGGGTCAGTATTTACCAAACAGGGTTAGAATATTCCTAATGGCACAGGAAAAATACAGTGGTACAGGTAGTGCATAGCCAGGAAGTTTAAGTATGTACTTATTTTAATGTTTTTGAAAATTATAACTAGGGGCACCTTGGTAGCTCAGTGGGTTGGGCCTCTGCCTTCAGCTCAGGTCATGATCTCAGGGTCCTGGAACTGAGCCCCGAGTCGGGCTCTCTGCTCTGTGGGGAGCCTGCTTCCCCGCCCCCTCCTCTGCCTGCCTTTCTGCCTACTTGTGGTCCCTCTCTCTGTCAAATAAATAAATAAAATCTTAAAAAAAGGAAAAATTATAACTATTGTGTCAATTAGGATTATATTTAGGTATTTGTAAATTGAAGCTATGTAAAAATATTGAGTAGTCTTAAAGAAAAATACTAAGCAAAAAATACGAGTCCGTAATAGGAAAAAACGTACTCAAGAAGGTGGTATAAAATTAATAAGATTTTGAAAACATTTACTTATTTTATAAGGGTAAGAGAAGCCTAGAGATGTTATGTATGACTGTTTATTAAGAACGTTGGGTCTGGAATCAGCTCTTGCCTGTATATGAATCTTAACTTCACTTTATTCTAATTGGGTACTTAGCAAGTTATATAACCTTTCTGAGTTTTCTTATCTGTATAGGGAGATGAAAATAAGGGTTGTTTGGAGGACTAAATTAAAGGGGTGTTATCTGGCATACAGGAAGTGCTCAATAAACATTAACTGTTATAATTACTAGCAAATGGTACAGAATTGAATCCATTAGTCAATTTGTTAAAAAATAGCAGAAAAAAAATAAGAGTTGAGTGAAAGGTTAATGTTGAAGGAATTGTCTAAGTTGACACTGATTTCTGCAGGTCAGTGTTTCTCATCCTGGGCACTACTGACATTTTGGGTAGGATAACTCCTTGTTGTGGACTATCTTGTACATGTAACATGTTTAGCAGCATCTCTGGCCTCTGCCCACTAGATGTCAGTAGCATCCCTCCCCTGGTTGTGACAACCAAAAAATGCCTCTAAACTTGACTGAATGTTCCCAGGAGGGCAAGACTGCTTCCTTGGGGAATCACTGTTATGGGCTAATAATGCTATAGTTGGTGACTAATAGGTTGTGATATAATCCTTCTTCTTTGGTGTTCTCTTAAGATTTCTGGTAGCATAGGGTAGTTGAAGGAACAGGGGTTTAGGAATGCTCAAACCTGAGTTTAGATCCCAGTTCTGTCACTTATTTGCTGTGTGACCTTGGGTAGATTCTTTAATCTTGGGCTTTTCATTTATAAGAAGAATAACAGTGCCTTCCTACTTCTCTGGCCTGTGTTAGAACCACATGCAACATTGTGCCAGACATAATCCAGGCTCACTAGATGGTTAGTTTCCCATCTTCCTCCAGCTCTTTCCCCTTCTCCCGATGGAGAGTATGAAAGCAAAAGGACCAAGGATGGAAACAGGTGACATTTCTGGTTCAGATTCTAATCCCTGACCCAGATCAGAGTTCCTACAAGTTATATAAACATGGAGAAACCTAACATTTCAGGCTTGGCCATAAAGAGTGCATAAGAAGTTTGTAGTAGGAGACGTCTAAGAATATATATATATATATATATTAGCACATAATTTACAACACACTGCTGAAGTCCTTACACATAAAACATGGAGACTGCCTCCATGTGTCAAGGGCAGAAGGTGGCCATCAAAACATGTCCTATGTGCCTTTGGACCTTATGTCCTCCGGCATCCTGAAAAGAGATTCTTTTGGGGAAACTGAAGGAACAATAAATATAAGAAGAAATAAATATACCTACTTTCAGGCCATTCTGTAGATCTGTGGAGTTATTTGGGTTATGATCACATTTCCTTATGGGGCTGACCCTACAGACTTAATGCTGATCAGCTGGGATCATTTCTGGTTTTTTGCTTTTTAAAAAAGATTTTATTTATTTATCGAGAGAGAGAGAGCGTGAGCGAGCGAGCGATCGAGAGCACCATTAGAGGGGAGGAGTAGAGAGAGGGAGAAGCAGATTCCCTGCTGAACAGGGAACCCAACATGGGACTCAATCCCAGAATGCTGGGATCATGACCGAACTGAAAGCAGATACTTAACCGACTGAATCACCCAGGCGCCCTCAGCTTGGATCCTTTATTGCCAACCTACAGCAAGGACACAGCCCTAAATCTGGACTCCGCTAGCCAGCCTGGACCTAGTGCTCTTGCTGCACAACAGAGGTGGGAGGATTTGTGCAGTGGATGGCTGAGGGAAAGACAGCTCAATACATACCGTACAGAGAAGGAGGAGTGAGGCTGCCAGTGTGAGAAGTGCAGGAAAAGGAACACCACCAGGATGTTTCAAACAGAACAGTGCTAAGGGGCTTGCAGGGGAGCTACTCAACTAGCACCGGGTTGCATATGGAAATCAGAGACAGTATCAATAGATAGCAGGTGGGGGAGAGAGGGGAATTGAGTACTGAATTGTTTACTTTCCTGACTTGGCTTTGCTACTTAATAGCAGTTTGTAAATCACTTTATCTTTCGGCACCTCAGTTTCTACCTCTGTAAAACAAGTTTACTTTGCCTTCCTCTCAGAGTATTGTTGAAATCAAATGAAGCAACATATGTGAATGACAAACTTGAACCCCTGAGTGTGGCAAGTGTTAATCTAATTGAGGCCTAATGGAACATTCAAGTCCAAGAAACAAAAGCCAAAAAGCAGCACAATTTACAAGTGGGAACAGCAATAATGATGAATGTGTTAAGTGTATGTTAAGTGTATGTACCTGAAGATTTACATGCATTATTGATAATCTTTATAGCTCTGTGAACTATGTATTTTTATTCTTATTTACCAAAGTTAAGCAATTTATTCAGGGAAGGAACTAAAAGTCCTGTTTCTAGAGATTGTACTTTTTTTTTTTTTTTTTTTACTATCACACAGATTTCCTCCAAATCCTTTGTATATTCATAGGCTGTTAGTGTGGGGATTCTGAAGTAGGGCTTTTATGTCTAAGCCTTCCATAACTTAGTATGCAGCCCTGTAATTCCCCACCTTGGAACTGTATGCAGGCTTTTATCTACCAAATCTGTTATAAGAAATTTGTCTTGAGACTGGCTTTCTCATTTTCTTGAATATGTTAGTTCTTTTTTTTTTTTTTTTTAATTTTTTATTTCTTTTCAGCGTAGCAGTATTCATTGTTTTTGCACCACACCCAGTGCTCCATGCACTCCGTGCCCTCCCTAACACCCACCACCCGGTTTCCCAAACCTCCCACCCGCCCCTTCAAAACCCTCAGATTGAGTATGTTCGTTCTAACCCTACAGAATTCAAACATTCTGGCCCTGGGGACAGACTTCCCTTCACACCTGAAAATGCACAGTGGGGACAACAAGGCTAAGTGGCGCGGGGTGTGTGTGTGTGTGTGTGAGTGGGAGGTGTATCTGTGTGAGGAGATTGAGATCTTGAGTTCCTGCATTCTTGTTCTACCGTTGCTGTAACAAGTCACCACAAATTTAGGGGTTTAATCAATGCAAATGCATTATCTTATAATCCTGTAGGTCACAAGTCTGACATGGGTTTCACTGGACTAACATTGAGGTGCAGCAGGGCTGCATTCCTTTCTGGAAACTCTAGAAGAAGGTTTATTTCCTTACCTTTTCCAGCTTCTAGAAACAGATTTCATTCCTCAGCCCATGACCACGTTCTTTTATTTTCAAAGCCAGCAAGTATCTGACTACACTTCCCTCACTACCGTTCTCTCTGACTGACTACACCAAGGAAGGTTCTTCTCTTATAAGGAGTCAGGTGATTATATTGGGCCCATCTGGATAATCCAATCTATTCTCCCCAGCTCAAAGTCCTAAACCCTAATCACATTTGCAAAGTGTTGTTGCCACGTAAGGTAACACAGTCACAAATTCTGGGGATTAGGGTGTGGAGATCTTTGAGGGGCATTGTTTTGCTCACCACAATCCCCATTCAGATTATATAACAGCATAAACAGGTTTGGGGACAAACACAATCGATTGTTAGCAAACTCACAACTAATGCAAGGGAAGCAGAAGTGTGTGGATGTGCTAGGGGAGTAGCTGACTGGCTGACATGCTAGGACTATTCAGTATGCATTGTGTATCTGTTTTTTTAGAAGGAATAGAGTTGATTAATCTGGAAATGGTTAAATGGTAGTCAGTTAATGGAATTTCTACTGCTAGGGAATATGGGTGGCTCAGTTAAGTGATTGACTCTTGGTTTTGGCCCAGATCCTGATCTCAGGGTTGGGGATCGAGTCCTGCATGGGGTTCCATGCTCAGCAAGGAGTCTGCTTGAGAGTCTCTCCCTCTCCCCCATTTGGTCCCCATCTGCTCATGTGCATGTGCACGTGGCTTTTCTCTCTCTCAAATAAATAAATAAATAAAACAATCTTTACAAAATAAAAGAATTTGTAATGCCATTTGATGGGGTAGATTTGGGAAGCTGAGTTTAATTGTGTTGTTAGGAACTTGAGTTCTGGTGGTTTAGCCTCTAAGGACAGAACACTTAAAAACCATCTCTTGTTGCCATATAGAAGTGGAATGAGACACCTCATAGCTTTCTGGGCTGGGCACCCCTTGATTTTGATGGAGAAGCTGGGTAGTTATTGAAGGCAACTGATAGATAGCTAGAGAGGAACTAGAATAAATCTTAAAAAATCGAGCCTGGCTCGGTAATTCTCTGTGAGTTTAGATGCCTTTATCCTTCTCCTCAGCTAGAGATTTTAATGTCTTCTGAGTTCTAAATGCATTATGAATATATGTCTCACTTGGAGCTCTCATAACATGGGGTTGTAATTATTTGGTTTTACTCAGATTGAATGCTTCTTGAGGACAGGCCCTGTATCTGCTTTACTCTTGCATCCCATAATCTGGTTCATTGTTATAGACTGAAATTATGCAAATATTTGAAAGAATAAATGAGGAATACCCGCCTTCTACATCCCTCTTCCAGGAATAGCTATTCAGGAGAATTTAGACCTACGGTTGTCAGCTGGGGTCATACATCATCCTCCTAATGGATGAGGGAATCCCACTTCATGTCTCGTGAGAGGCTGGAAATGGTGCTTGGCAATGAAGTTTTAAGTTAGCACCATATTTTTTGTTGATGGGAAAAGAGCTATCTTCCAGATCAGTTCTGTAAGGTTCTCTTGTGCTGGCTGGTTCTCAGTTTCTCTCTGATTGGTTTAAAAGCAGATTCAAGTTGAGTAGTACAGGAGAAACTCTAGAGCTAATTGCCTTATAGGCAGCCAGCAAGATTGCTGTATGATGATGAAATTGTGTAATCCTTTTAAACATAACATTGTCAATTGTAGTGATTTGTAATGATCAGATAAGGCAGTGAAAAACCCAATGTCCATTTTATCATCAAATGTTTAATGAAGTAGACATGGCATCATATAAGTAGAATTAAACAGTTGTCTACAATTTGTGTTTACTGTTTCTGGTCAGTTATTGCAGGGTATTGTTTCTGCCAAATTATTTTGTCAGTAGTGTAAACCTGCTCAGGCTACTGTTGCAGTACTGGGATGAACTATGGATATGGTTTATAAATAATAACACTGCTACAATTGCAAGTTTGTCACTAGATTTCAATAATTCTCCTAACTTAACTAAATTTGGAGGTGGTCTAAGTCCATTTTGTAAGTCCTTTAGAAATAGTTGATGTTTTGTGTGGTCATAGAGGTGCTCTGAATGGTAGAGAAATCAGCGTAAAATGTGTGGCTCTATCACCATTTTGGTCTGATTGCTGTTGTTCTCAATTCATTTGAGTATTTCTATCAGATTGGCTAATGTTATTTTACCTTAGTCTCCAGGTGTTTGATTTGTATTCATTCCAAGAATATTATGGCTTCATGGTAGTTCTAAGTCAAATGCAGCTGGAAAAAGATAAAAATGGCTTTACGAATTGGATTTACTTACTTTTTCAGAGAGAGAAAGGAGGAAGCAGGCTCCCTGCTGAGCAGAGAGCCTGATGCGGGACTCGATCCCAGGACCCTGAGATCATGACCTGAGCCGAAGGCAGTGGCTTAACCCACTGAGCCACCCAGGCGCCCTGGATTTACTTACTTTTTTTAAAAAAGATTTTATTTATTTATTTTACAGAGAGAGAGAAAGAGAGAGAGAGAGAGAGAGAGCGTGCACACAAGCAGGGGGAGTGGCAGGCAGGGGAAGAGGGAGAAGCTCAGCAGGGAGTCCAAAGTGGGGCTCTATCCCAGGAACCTGGAATAAGAAGAAGGCAGGCACTTAACTGACTGAACCACCCAGGTGCCCCATAATTTACTTTCTTAATCAACATTTATGAGTAAAGAAATAAAAAGTAGAAGAAACCATGAGTGATTCCTTGGAGTTTGTCCTGAAGCTAAGTTTCTTAGTCATTTGGAGAAAGTCAAATCTGGGAATTATCTGCAGCAGAAAAATCCTACAAAAGGTGAAGTTGTTGGTATATGTATTAGTCAGGGTTCTCCAGAGAAACAGAACCAATAGGATGAATATATTTATATGCTTATAAATATATCTATCTCTATATCTATATTTATATGTACAACTATACAGAGATTTATTATAGGGATTTGTCTCATGTGTTTATAGAGTATGAGAAGTCCCAAGATCTTCAGCTGGCAAGCTGGAGACCCAGAAGTGTGGATGTGCATTTCCAGTCCCAAAGCCAGAAAGCTTGACCCTCAAACAGTCACTGTTTCAGTCTGAGTCTCAGTTTGGAAAAGACCAACATTCTAGCTCAAGAAGTCAGGAAGGAGGAGTCCCTTCTTTCTCAGTTTTTCGCTCTATTCAGGTCTTCAGTTGACTAGATAAGGCCCCTCCACATTATGGAGAGAAGTCTGCTTTACTTAGTTGACACATAAAATTAATCATCACAGGATGCAAGAAGGTCTTCCTCCAAGAATCCCCTGGTTCTGTTAGAATTTGGTTCAACAGTGTTCAAGAGCCTCAGCTGACACAGATACTTTCTACAAAGTAGAAAATAAGCACAGATCTCTACTTGTCCACTTATCAATTTTTTTTAAAGATTTTATTTATTTATCAGAGAGAGAGAGGGGAGAGAGCAAGCACAGGCAGACAGAATGGCAGGCAGAGGCAGAGGGAGAAGCAGGCTCCCTGCCGAGCAAGGAGCCCGATGTGGGACTCGATCCCAGGACGCTGGGATCATGACCTGAGCCGAAGGCAGCTGCTTAACCAACTGAGCCACCCAGGCGTCCCCCACTTGTCAATTTTGACTGGATAACAGAAGATACCTGTTCAGGAATTCATTTAGGAAAGATGTGACAACTGTAAGATGAAAATTGAAATTGCTTTTTAAGAAAAGAAGGCAGCTATTAGGCATCGCTTCTGGGATGGCATTTGAGGAGTTCTGTGGATCCATACTCCTCAGTGAAACAAGGATTACTACTAAAAAATATAAATCCCAAACATTTAAATTCTACATATTTTTCTAAGGGCATGCAGCTAATGAAGAAACATTTTTTTTTAAAGAAAATCTCTTAAAACTGAGTAAGAACCCTAAGAGTCTATGGTACTTGAGCCATGTCCAGTCTTCTCCCTATGAGTTTGACAGAAGCTCTACTGCTAGTGCGTGTCGCCAAGAAAATGGGGCTCTCTCTCTCCCGAGTTCCTGATCAGGGGATGTATTTCACTAGGAGAGGTAGGTATTGAGCAATTTTCATCCCTTCAAATTCTGAGCTGAACAAGCTAACTTACTCTTGAGTGTAACTGGGAAATCAGAGTTCCCTTCATCTACCTAACCACAACTCATGGGGCAGAAGATCTTTTCTAGATGTGGCAGACCAAGAATTTCAGGTCCCAAATGTCCTTGTCCCATTTCACTTGTAGAGCAGAGATTCCAATCCAGGAGAGGTAAGCCAAGAAAATCAGAGGCTACCATACCTGGCCGGAGCTTGGAATACAAGCTTGAAAATTTTACCCAAGGAAAGAATCAATCCGTTTGGAAAGATGAATCTGAAGTTTGCTCCAAAGGGATTGATTGTATTTGGAAAAAAATGTAGGGACGTTTAAGACTAAGGATGCTCTCAAAAACAATGGGAATTTGGTGGAAGCAATTAAGAGGCAGCAAGTAGTTGCTTTAAATTAAAAGCAATAAGCTAAGTCACAAACAAGCTCGTTTACCAGTGAGAACTGGAAAGGGACAGCTAAGAAAGAGTCTTCTTCAGGTTAGAACAAACCTCAAAGACTGGTCCTAAGCACTACTACTGCCAGGATTTAATTGAGTGAGATTATGGAACAGTTTGCCCAAGGGCATTGCTGAAAACAGTAAAGCCATCAGATGGCAGTTAGTGGAGTGGAACAGTTGGGTGTAATACCAAATGAGGTATACATTTTAACAGAGAGAGTAGGGAAAGAGACAAAGAAGGCCCTGCTAAAACCACCGTCATCCAAGAGGCTTTGTCCCTGGTGGGGGAAAAGACTTTACTAAAATAGTATAACCGGGTGTCTAAGCATGTAAAAAAACAAACAACAATAAGAACAAGACCCAGAGAAGGGGTGGGGGGGATAGGAATCAGTATCCAGGGTTTCTACAATATGTTACCTAAATTGTCCAGTTTTCAAAAAAATATTATGAGACATGCAAAGAAATAGGAAAGTGTGACCTATGTAAAGGGAAAAAAGTAGGCAACAGACACTGCCTGTGTGAGGACCTAGATGTCAGACTTAACAGACACACTTCAAGGCAGCCATTATATGTGTCCAAAGAACTAAAGGAACCATAGTTAAGGAAGTAAAGGAAGGCATGATGACAATGTTTCATCAAATAGAGAATATCAATAAAATTTATTATTTATAAAAATGAATCAAATTTAAATTCTGGAGTTGAAAGTACATTAATTAAAATGAAAAACTGACTCAGGCTCAACAGTAGTTTTGAACTGGCAGAAGAAAGAATCATCAAGGGGTGCCTGGGTGGCTTAGTGGGTTAAGCCACTGCCTTCAGCTCAGGTCATGATCCCAGGGTCCTGGGATCGAGCCCCGCATCAGGCTCTCTGCTCAGCGGGGAGCCTGCTTCAGGGGAGCCTGCTTCCTCCTCTCTCTCTCTGCCTGCCTCTCTGCCTACTTGTGATCTCTCTCTGTCAAATAAATAAATAAATTCTTAAAAAAAAAAAGAAAGAAAGAATCATCAAACTTAGAGATAGTTCAATAGAGATTATACAATATGAAAATCAGAGACGAAGAAAGAAAGATAAAGAAAGAAAGAAAAAAGAAAGAAAGAAAGGGAACAGAGCCTCAGAAAAGTGTGGGAAACCACCAAGCACACCTACATATATGTAATGGGAGTACTAGAAGGAGAGGCAAGAGAAAGAGGAAAAAATTCTAAAGAAATTTTCCCCCAAATTTGATGAAAATCATTAACCTATATAGCTAAGAAGCTCAACAATTCCAAGTAAGATAAACCTAAAGATCCACAACAACACATCATTGCAAGTATGATAAAATCCAGACAGAAAATCTTGAAATCATCAATAGAAAAATAATTTTTAAAGTTAATTAATTATTTTTATTAACAAGTAATGTATTATTTACCCCAGGGGTACAGGTCTGTGAATCATCAGGCTTAGATATTTTATAACACTCACCATAGCACATACCCTTACCAATGTTCAAAACCCAGCCACCCTATCCCGACCCCAGACCCCTGCAACCGTCAGTAGGTTTTGTGAGATTAAGAGTCTCTTATGGTTTGTCTCCCTTCCAGTCCAATCTTGTTTCATTTTTTCCCTCTCTATCCCCCACAATCCCCTGCTCTGCCTCTCAAATTCCAATATCAGAGAGATCATATGATAATTACCTATCTTTTGTTGACTTATTTCACTTAGTATGATACCCTCCAGTTCCATTCACATCAATGTAAATGGCAGGATTTCATTTCTTTTGGTGGCTGCATAGTATTCCATTGTATATATATATACCACATCTTTTTCTTTAAAAAAAATTTTTTTTAAAGATTTTATTATTTGACAGAGAGATCACAAGTAGGCAGAGAGGCAGGCAGAGAGAGAGAGGATGGGAAGCAGGCTCCCTGCTGAGCAGAGAGCCTGATGCGGGGCTTGATCCCAGGACCCTGAGATCATGACCTGAGCCGAAGGCAGAGGCCTAACCCACTGAGCCACCTAGGCGCCCCTCTTTTTAAAAATTTTTAAATTAACATATAATGTATTATTAGTCCCGGGGTACAGGTCTGTGAATCGCCAGGTTTACACACTTCACAGCACTCACCACAGCATATACCTTCCCCAATGTCCATAACCCAACCCCATCTCCCTTCCCCCTTCCCCCCGGCAACCCTCAGTTTGTTTTGTGAGATTAAGAGTCTCTTACAGTTTGTCTCCCTCCCAATCTCATCTTGTTTCATTTATTCTTTTCCTACCCCACAAGCCCCCGACATTGCCTCTCAGTTTCCTCATATCAGGGAGATCATATGAGCATGTCTTTCTCTGATTTTTTCACTCAGCATAATACCCTCTAGTTCCATCCATGTTCTCGCATGGCAAGATTTCATTTCTTTTGATGGCTGCATAGTATTCCATTATCTATACAGATAGATATCTATATAGATTCCATTATATCTATATCTATATCTATATCATCTATATCTATATCTATATCTATATATATCTTTATCCATTCATCTGTTGATGGACGTCTAGGTTCTTTCCATAGTTTGGCTATTGTGGACATTGCTGCTATAAACATTTGTGTGTACATGCCCCTTCGGATCACTACATTTGTATCTTTACCCAGTAGTGCAACAGCTGGGTCATAGGGTAGCTCTATTTTCAACTTTTTGAGAAGCCTCCAGTGCTATTTTCTAGAGTGGCTTCACCAGCTTGCATTCCCACCAACAGTGTAGGAGGGTTCCCCTTACTCCACATCCTCGCCAGCATCTGTCATTTCCTGACTTGTTAATTTTAGCCTTTCTGAATGGTGTGAGGTGGTATTTGATTGTGGTTTTGATTTGTATTTCCCTGATGCTGAGTGATGTCGAGTACTTTTTCATGTGTCTATTGGCCATCTGGATGTCTTCTTCGCAGAAATGTTTGTTCATGTCTTCTGCTCATTTCTTGATTGGAGTATTTGTTCTTTGGGTGTTGAGTTTCATAAGTTCTTTATAGATTTTGGATACTAGCCCTTTATTGATATGTCATTTACAAATATCTTCTCTCAGGGTGCCTGGGTGGCTCAGTAGGATAAAGCCTCTGTCTTCCGCTCAGGTCATGATCCCAGGGTCCTGGGATCAAGCCCCACATCGGGCTCTCTGCTCAGCAGGGCTCCTGCTTCCCCCTCTCTCTGACTGCCTCTCTGCCTACTTGTAATCTGTCAAATAAATAAATAAATAAAAATCTTTAAAAAACAAAAAATGAAAAAAAAACACACAAATATCTTCTCCCATTCTGTCATTTGTCTTTTGGTTTTGATGACTGTTTCCTTTGCTGTGCAGAAGCTTTTGGTCTTGATGAAGTCCCAGTAGTTCATTTTTGTCCTTGCTTCCCTTGCCTTTGGTGATGTTCCTAGGAACAAGTTGCTGTGGCTGAGGTTGAAGAGGTTGCTGCCTCTGTTCTCCTCAAGGATTTTGATGGATTATGTCTCACATTGAGGTCTTTCATCCATTTTGAGTCTATTTTTGTGTGTCGTGTAAGGAAATGGCCCAGTTTCATTCTTCTACATGTGGCACTCCAATTTTCCCAACACCATTTGTTGAAAGGATTGTCTTTTTTCCATTGGACATTCTTTCCTGCTTTGCAAAGATTAGTTGGCCATAGAGTTGAGGGTCTATTTCTGGGTCTAGTCTTGTCTAGTCTGTTGCATTGATCTATGTGTCTATTTTTGTGCCAGTACCATACTGTCTTGATGATGACAGCTTTGTAATAGAGCTTGAAGTCTGAAATTGTAATGCCACCAACTTTAGCTTTCTTTTTCAATATTCCTCTGGCAATTAAGTGCCTTGTCTGTTTCCATATAAATGTTAGGATTATTTGTTCAATTTCTTTGAAAAAAATTGATGGGATTTTGATAGGGATTGCATTGAACATGTAGATTGCTTTAGGTAGCATAAACATTTTCACAATATTTGTTCTTCCAACCCATGAGCATGGAATATTTTTCCACTTCTTTGTGTCTTCCTCAATTTCTTTCATGAGTACTTTATAATTTTCTGAGTACAGATTCTGTGCCTCTTTGGTTAGGTTTATTCCTAGGTATCTTACGATTTTGGGTGCAATTGTAAATGGGATTGACTCCTTAATTTCTCTTTCTTCCTTCTTGTTGTTGGTGTAGAGAAATGCAACTGATTTCTGTGCATTGATTTTATATCCTGACACTTTACTGAATTCCTGAACAAGTTCTAGCAGATTTGGAGTGGAGTCTTTTGGGTTTTCCACATAAAGTATAATATCATCTGCAAAGAGTGAGAGTTTGACTTCTTTGCCGATTTGGATGCCTTTTATTTCTTTTGTTGTCTGATTGCTGAGGCTATGACTTCTAGTACTATGTTGAATGGCAGTGGTGATAATGGACATCCCTGCTGTGTTCCTGACCTTAGCAGAAAAGCTCTCAGTTCTTCTCCAGTGAGAATGATTTTTGCGATGGGTTTTTCATAGATGGCTTTGATGATATTGAGGTATGTACCTTCTATCCCTACACTTTGAAGAGTTTTGATCAGGAAAGGATACTGTACTTTGTCAAATGCTTTTTCAGCATCTATTGAGAGTATCATATGATTCTTCTTCTTTCTTTTTTAATGTATTGTATCACATTGATTGATTTGTGGATGTTGAACCAACCTTGCAGTCCTGGGATAAATCTCACTTGGTCTTTGTGAATAATCCTTTTAATGTACTGTTGGATCCTATTGGCTAGTATTTTGGTGAGAATTTTCGCATCTGTGTTCATCAAGGATATTGGTCTGTAATTCTCTTTTTTGATGGGATCTTTTTCTGGTTTTGGGATCAAGATAATGCTGGCCTCATAAAATGAGTTTGGAAGTTTTCCTTCCCTTTCTATTTTTTGGAACAGTTTCAGGAGAATAGGTATTAATTCTTCTTTAAATTGTTTGGTAGAATTCCCCTGGGAAGCCGTCTGGCCCTGGGCTCTTGTTTATTGGGAGATTTTTGATGACTGCTTCAATCTCCTTACTGGTTATGAGTCTCTTCAGGTTTTCTATTTCTTCCTTGTTCAGTTGTGGTAGTTTAGATGTCTTTAGGAATGCATCCATTTCTTCCAGATTGTCAAATTTGCTGGTGTATAGTTGCTCATAATATGTTCTTATAATTGTTTCTATTTCTTTGGTGTTAGTTGTGATCTCTCCTCTTTCATTCATGATTTTATTTATTTTGGTCCTTTCTCTTTTCTTTTTGATAAGTCTGGCCAGGGGTTTATCAATATTATTAATTCTGTCAAAGAACCAGCTCCTAGTTTCGTTGATTTGTTCTACTGGTTTTTTGGTTTCTATTTCATTGATTTCTGCTATGATCTTTATTATTTCTCTTCTCCTGCTGGGTTTAGGGTTTCTTTGCTGTTCTTTCT
>NC_081569.1:35517912-35536667 GCF_022355385.1 Mustela nigripes | reverse complement strand
GATATCCTGTGGTGTTTGATTGGGGCATTTAGCCCATTTCCATTCAAAGTAACTATTGAAAGATATGAATTTAGTGCCATTGTATTGCCTGTAAGGTGACTGTTACTGTATATTGTCTTTGTTCTTTTCTGATCTACTACTTTTAGGCTTTCTCTTTGCTTAGAGGACCCCTTTCAATATTTCCTGTAGAGCTGGTTTGGTGTTTACAAATTCTTTTAGTTTTTGTTTGTCCTGGAAGTTTTTTATTTCTCCTTCTATTTTCAATGATAGCTTAGCTGCATGTTTTTCTTATTTAGTGCTCTGAATATATCATGCCAGTTCTTTCTGGCCTTCCAGGTCTCTGTGGGTAAGTCTGCTGCCAACCTAGTATTTCTACCATTGTATGTTACAGACTTCTTGTCCTAAGCTGCTGTCAAGATTTTCTCTTTGTCGCTAAGACTTGTAAGGTATACTATTAGATGACGGGGTGTGAACCTATTTTTATAGATTTTGAGGGGGATTCTCTGTGCCTCCTTGATTTGATGCTTGTTCCCTTTCTCCAAATTTGGGAAATTCTCTGCGATAATTTGCTTCACTGTACTTTCTTTCCCCCTCTCTCTTTCTTCTTCTTCTGGGATCCCAATTGTTCTGATATTGTTTTGTCTTATGGTCTCACTATCTCTCAAATTCTCCCCTCGTTGTCCAGTAGTTGTCTCTCTCTCTTTTGCTCAGCTTCTTTATTCTCCACCATTTGGTTTTCTGTATTACCAATTCTCTCTTCTGCCTCATTTATTCTAGCAGTAAGAGCCTCCATTTTTTATTGTACCTCATTAATAGCTTTTTGATTTCAACTGAGTTAGATTTTTGTTCTTTTATTTCCCCAGAAAGAGACCTTATTTCTCTAGAAAGGGATTCTCTAATATCTTCCACACATTTTTCCAGCCCAGCTAGCACCTTGGTAATCATCATTGTGAACTCTAATTCTGACATATTACTAATGTTCATATTGATTAGGTCCCTAGGCATCAGTACTGCCTTTTGTTCTTTTTTTTTTTTTTTTTTGTCATTTTTCTGCCTTGTCTATTTATCCAGGTAAGAATAGATGAATGAGAGAACAAAATACTGGAAGGGTAGCAATGACCCATCTAAATATAGAATAACCAAATCAAAAGAGACCTGAAACCAGGTGAGAGGAAAGAGAGAAAAATAAAAAAAAAAAAAAAAAAACAAATATATATATATATATATTTTCTGTATATATATATATATATATATATATATATATATATTAGACTGGAGAATAGAACAGAGCTACACACTTGATTTTGTGTGGATTTTGGTCTGTCAGAAGAAACTATCTCCCAAGATTTTAAAGGAATTAATAAGATAAGAAGTTGGTTGAAAAAAGGAAAAAAAAAGAGGAAAGAATGTGATTGGGCTGGGGACTAGAACAAAGTCATGTGCTAGATTTAGGGTATATTTTGATCTATTAGAAGAAATTGTATCCCAAAATTTTAAGGAAAAAAATACCAATATGTATATAAGAGGTTAAATACAATGAAGGGACAAAATATGACCATAACAATGAAAATGAAAAATGATTTTTTTAAAAGATTTTATTTATTTGACAGAGAGAGATCACAAGTAGGAAAAGAGGCAAGCAGAGAGAGAGAGAGAGAGAGACAGGAGGAAGCAGGCTCCCTGCTGAGCAGAGAGCCCGATGTGTGGGACTTGATCCCAGAACCCTGAGATCATGACCTGAGTGGAAAGCAGAGGCTTAACCCACTGAGCCACACAGGCACCCTGAAAAATAATTTTTAAAAAGGTATTGATAAGGTAAAATAGTTAAAAATGTTAAAATAGGATAAAGGAAAAATTTAAAAATAGAATAAAAAAATAAAACAAAAAAATTAACTTTGAAAGACTAATGAATCATGGGAAAGAAACCATGAATTCTATGCGGTGCTTTCCCCTACCTCTGGAGTTCTGGAGTTCTCATTGACCTGTAAACTTGATCTTGGCTGGATATTCTTGCTGATCTCCTGGGGGTGGGGCCTGTTGCCATGATTCTCAAATGTCTTTGTCCGAGGTGGAATTGCACTACCTCTGCCAGGGGCCAGGCTATGTAATCTGAGCATTTTTGGTCTCGGGAGCTTTTTTTCCCTAAATGCTTTTCGTACAGCTTTGGAGGATGGGAATTAAAATGGCAGCCTCTAAGTCTCCGGCCTAGAGTAGCCAAGAGTTCAGGGCCCCAATCCTCAGTGGGACCTCAGAGAAAAGCAGTCAAACCCTCCTGTCTCCCTGGTCTCTGGCCACACTCCATGCTAACCTAGCCTGTCACCAACAGTTTCTGTCTATGACTCATGGCCCGGTTTGGAGTCTCCAAACCCAGCAGATTTCCTGCCACATGCTCCTGAGCTTCTCTTCTGGGTGGAGGAAGGAGAGGGTCTCCCCAGACCTGCTGCTTGTGGAGTCCCTGCTTGAAAAGCAGGGGCCCGACTGTGCCTTGGATCATGGTTTAAGGTAAGCCCACTGCTCAGCTCTGTGTCTACAGCCAGTCTCCCACCCTGATACCTGGGAGCTCTGCCACATTCAGACACCCCTGGTCTTTTTGTGTCCCATGGGTTCTAAGACCACACTGTCCCCACGAGGGCTCCACTACCCACTTAACCTCTTGACTGACCTCCCTCAGTGGAGCAGACATTTTTTTTTATTCTTTTATTTTTTATTTTATTTTATTTACTTATTTGACAGAGAGAGACAGATCACAAGCAGGCAGAGAGGCAAGCAGAGAGAGAGAGGAGGAAGCAGGCTCCCTGACGAGCAGAGAGCCTGATATGGGGCTCGACCCAGGGATCCTGAGATCATGACCTGAGCTGAAGGCAGAGGCTTAACCCACTGAGTCACCCAGGCACCCGTGGAGCAGACTTTTAAAAGTTCTGATTTTGTGCTCCACTGCTCTCTCACTTGCTGGGAGCCAAGCCCTCCCTCTGTGGTCTATCTTCCTGTCACTTCACATCACTTCTCTGCACGTCCTACCTTCTGGAATGTGGTCAATTTTCTGTTCCTAGAATTGCTGCTCTTCTTCTCTTCTATCTCCTGTTGAGTTTCTAGGTGTTCAGAATGATTTGATAACTATCTCGCTGAATTCCTGGGACCTTATGATATCTCGGTCTCTTACTCTTCCACTATCTTGCTCCTTCCCCCAGAAAAACAATCTTTTATGTACAAGGGAACCTGCATAAGATTAACTGCTGACAGAAACAATGGAGGCTATAATAATGCAACTGTCCTGATTTAGTAATGCTGAAGCACATAAAATCATAAGTTTATAGAGCTGCAGCCCCAGAAATGAACTTCCACATATGATGAATTACATGTCAATACTTCCTAATCCTGTGTGCATTTCAGGCATCACTAATCAAATAAAATCCTCTTTCCCTTTGAATTTAGTTTCATCCTCTGAAGCCTCACAAACAACTATCCAGGTGCCCACTGCCAGTCTACCAGAGCATGCATAAGAGTTGAAATACAGGGGCACCTGGGTGGCTCAGTCCATTAAGTGCCTGCCTTAGGTTCAGGTCATGATCCCAGGGCCCTGGGATCAAGCTCCACGTCAAGCTCCCTCAGCTCAGTGCTGAGTCTGCTTCTCCCTCTCTCTTTGCCTCTCTCCCTGTTCCTTCTCTCACTCATTCTTTATCAAATAAATAAAATCTTTTAAAAAAAGAGTTGAAATACATTTTTTGTCATGCTAACCTCATTTCACAGGTGAGAAAATCAAGGGCTAGAAGCTATAGAGTTAAAGGCAGATGCAGAAGTAGCTCCCAAGTCTCCTGACAACTGGTCCACTCTACCACTCTGCATTTGTTCAGATCCAGTCAGTGTTATAGATCCTTTTAACTTTTTATCTCAGGAGCTTTATGAATTTTAAACAACCAACCAATCTTATTTGTTTTATTGCATATGAAGGGAGAGTTTGAGACCTGGAACATTTATGCTTGAAAAGAGATGATTAATCAGTACTGAGAGATTATATATATAAATATATATATATTTATATATATATCTTAGAGAGGTATATATATCTTTAAAAAATTCCCTCCCATATTTCAGGCTTCCCTGGGATTCAAAGCTTTGTTCCTGATGCACACTTTTCAATCTTTCTGAAGGTAGTAGAATTGGCTGAGATAAGAAAGTAGCTTCCCGCCGTTCTCCCCCACTTGCACAGGGGGCATCCTGCTGTTGAGACTAATCATTATCAGTACTTCAGAGGGAGTTCGAAATTTCCATGGGTACTCTCAATTGTCTCAAGTGTTGAAGATGGAACTAGCCAGACAACTGCTGCCTGAGGTTAGCAAAATACCGCAAATGTATATTTAGTTCATACTTATTAATACACTTGCCAACAGGAATTTGACCGAATGTGCTAAATGTACCTTATGTCTTTGGGTTTTTATTTATTTAGTTAGGATTCCCCCTCTCTTCTCTTGGTTTCAAGAATCAGCTCTGAGAACTCAGCTAGCTTGGTGAATTAGTTATGTAACAAAGAGCCTCCTGCCGCTGCCCAAACTGATGGGCAGTATCAGTGGTTGTTAGCATGAATCACAACTTCCAAGGAAAATTCAACAAAGCCTTCTTTTCACTATCCCCACTTAGCCTCTTCAAAGGCAGTTTTCTGTGTCTCCCAAGCCAATCACTGCATACTGGAAGCTTTCCTCCTGTCACAGGCCTCCCATCTGGGTGAGGCTGATGTTGGCATTCCAGAAAGCTAGGACTGCAGCTGTTTTCTCTTGATGACAGAAATGCATTGCATTCTACTCTACAATCTCCTACCCATCTTACTGATTTTGCTGAGACTAGCTTACAGAAAGAACTTCTAGATAATATCTATCTCAAAGGATTGCCTACAAGTACTTTGTAAACAGTTAAGTGTTATATTTTATTTATTATTTATTTATTATTCATTTATTTATTTACTTTTATTAATTTATTATTTATTTATTTATCTATCTATTTATTGATTTATTTTAGCTAAATCCACTCAGATTGTTCCTACAAACAAAAATATTTGGTGATGGAAAAATTTGGTAGATAGAAATGTAAAAATCTGTTCATCTGTTGTTTTTTTTTTTGATGCTATTCTTGTTTCTTTTCAGACAACAGCCCCCTAAGCTGGGCACCATTTGCAGTGTTGGTCCTGGGAAGGTGGACAGCCACCAGTGGTTTCAGATGGAGCTCAAGTCTTCTTACACTGAAATTGGGTTGCCTCTTCCCAAAGCCCTGCTGTATTAGAGGCTGGAGGTGTTTATGTTTTGCCAGCCTCCCTGGAGGGGTGTAGCATCTGCCATTTAACATTTATGTGACTGGTGCTATGGGGTATTTGCAACATGATTATTTCATTATTTTATTGCATTGCCCTGGATGCCTTTAACTTCTTTTTTACATATAAACAAGAAGAAAACACACATTATTTATTCCTTTATTTATTATAACTTGGAGAATGTTTCTTCACTGGCTTTGTGTTTTGGACAGGTTGGAAGTGTTTGATGTTTAACATAGGAGCAAGTATTTCCTTTGTATTAAATCTCTGAGAGTGTTTTTAGAGTTGATAAATCCTGGGCCAATCAAGTCTCTTCTGAACTGAGGGGAGAGTTTCAAGATTTAACAAAGTCTTTGTAAATGTTGAAGAATATTAACTTTGCATAGATGTTCACTGAAGTCTATTTTCAGCATTTCCATGATTCACCTCTGGGCTGTCCTTGACACCAAACTCATAATCTCATTAGGATCAATAGAAAAACAAAACAAAACCAAACCAGAAACCTTTCAGATAATATGAAATAATCAGCAATGGAGATAGAAAACTTTGTAGGAAAAGTGGATGGGGGAATTTGTGTTATATATCCCATCACAAACAACTGAAAAGAAAATCCCCTTTACACCATTTACTCTCCTCCAAGCCCTTTTTCAGGTGCTTTGTCTTCATGGGTTTCTTTCTTCTTCCCCCTTTCTGAGCAGCATTTGGTCTTCTCTCTTGAGCTCATTTTTTTCTTTTTTCTTTTTTGGATTTTATTTATTTATTTCTTATTCTGTTATGTTAGTCACCATACAATACATCATTAGTTTTTTAAGTTTAATTTTATTTTTTTCAGTGTTCCAAGATTCATTGTTTATGCACCACACCCAGTGATCCATGCAATACATACCCTCCTTAATACTCACCACCAGGCTCATCCAACCCCCTCTCCCTTCCCCTCCAAAACCCTCAGTTTGTTTCTCAGAGTCCACAGTCTTTTATGCTCCATCTCACCCTCTGATTTCCCCCAATTCACTTCTCCTCTCCCTCCCCCAATGTCCTCTGTGTTATTCCTTATGCTCCGCAAGTAAGTGAAAGCATATGATAACTGATTCTCTCTGCTTGACTTATTTCACTCAGCATAATGTCCTCCAGTCCTGTCCATGTTGATACAAAAGTTGGGTATTCATCCTTTCTGATGGAGGCCTAATAGTCCATTGTATATATGGATCATACCTTCTTTATCCATTCTTCCCTTGAAGGGCATTTTGGCTCTTTCCACAGTTTGGCAACTGTGGCCATTGCTGCTGTGAACATTGGGATAGAGATGGCCCTTCTTTTCACTACATCTGTATCTTTGGGGTAGATACCCAGTAGTGCAACTGCAGGGTCATAGGGTAGCTCTATTTTTAATTTCTTGAGGAATCTCCACATGTTTTCCAGAGTGGTTGCACCAACTTGCATTCCCACCAACAGTGTAGGAGAGGGTTTCCCTTTCTCCACATCCTCTCCAATAATTGTTGTTTACTGTCTTGTTAATTTTGGTCATTTTAACTGGTATCTCAGTGTGGTTTTGATTTGAATCTCCCTCATGGCTAATGATGATGAACATTTTTTCACGTGTCTGTTAGTCTTTTGTATATCTTCTTTGGAGAGTGTCCATGTTTTCTGCCCATTTAAAAAAAAATATTTTATTTATTTGAGAGAGAGAGAGCATGAGCATGAAAGGGGCAAGGGGCAGAGGGAGAAGCCGGCTCCCTGATGAGCAGACGGCCCAATGTGGGACTCGATCCTGGGACTACCAGGATCATGACCTGAGCCGAAGGCAGCCGCTTAACCAACTGAGCCACCTAGGTGCTCTCTGCCCATTTTTTTTTTTTTTTTTAAAGATTTTATTTATTTATCTGACAGAGAGAAATCACAAGTAGATGGATAGGCAGGCAGAGAGAGAGAGAGAGAGGTAAGCAGGCTCCCTGCCGAGCAGAGAGCCCGACGCGGGACTCGATCCCAGGACCCTGAGATCATGACCTGAGCCGAAGGCAGCGGCCCAACCCACTGAGCCACCCAGGCGCCCTCTCTGCCCATTTTTTGATGTGATATCTGTTTTTTGAGTGTTGAATTTGAGGAGTACTTTATAGATCTTGGATATCAGCCCTTTGTCTGTACTGCCACTTGTGATTATCTTCTCCCATTCCCTGGGTTGCCTTTTTGTTTTATCGACTGTTTCCTTTGTGGTGCAGGAGCTTGAGCTCATTTGTTGCTGCCACCCTATCTCTTCATTCTTAGCTTGGCCCTTGGAGTAAGACCACAAATATTTTTGTTATTCCTTCTACCATGGCTGTCTCTTCAGTGCCTTAAGATGGGGAAAGGAGTCTTCCTTACTTTAACTCTTTATTTAATATAGCTTAAATGGAAAATTTGTTTTGCCTCTTAATGTGTCAGAGTAGCTTCTAGACCTAGTACTCTTTTTGACTTAGTTTTCTAGATTCCTGAAGTTCTTTCTCTTATAGAATCTGCCACAAGTCCTGGAGATCTGGAGGAGAGAGTATGAGTGATACTACAGAGAGAAATCGTTTCAAAATGTCCCTCCCCCCCTTACTGTCAACCAAAAATTATGAACGGAGTTTGAACTATTTGGATTTGGGGTGGGAGCTCACAGAAAATATGAGGATAACCAAGCTGTCTTTGCAAAATCAGCACCTCTGGTTGTTTGAGGTCTCTGCATCTTCCACACTCAGCTAAAAGAGTTTTTCATCACTCTTCTCTTTTTGTGAGATGGAGATGTTTCAGCAGTAGTAACTTGCCATTGTTATTGCTAAATGCCATCAAAATGGATCAGACAACCTGCTGATATGGATGTACAGGTGAAAACAGATGCTGTCACTAAATTTTTAGAACATATGCAGGAAGAAGCATCTCCATTAAGGATTTTAACATTCATTCAAGTCAAATTTAGAAGATAAAAACTGTGTGAAATTAAAATTTAAAGGGGTTAAAATTAAGTAGCTGGTGGTCCACAGGTAACATGGCAGAGACCTGAGGAACCTGATCAGTGAAGACTGGAGAAGCAGAAGCTCAGACCTGAGTTTGCCTGATGGCACTGATTGTGTCTTGATCCTCATGAAGATGAGATATGGCAAAGATATTTGACAGATATGGCAAAGAGCTACAGGAATAGAGTTTGAAAGAAAGAAAGAAAAAAACCTTAAAATTATTTAAGGAAAAGGGGCCATTTTTTAAAGGTCTTTAACAAAAATGTTTAAAAGATACATTTTTTCTTGTGTAAACATATCTAATTTCTGTATATATATTTTTAAAAAAATTTTTTCAAGATTTTATTGATTTGTCAGAGAGAGAGAGCGCACAAGTAGGCAGAGTGGCAGGCAGAGGTGGGAGAGAGAGGCAGGCTCTCTGCCAAGCAAGGAGCCCAATGTGGGACTCGATCCCAGGACTCTGGGATCATGACCTGAGCCAAAGGCAGTGCCTTAACTGACTAAGCCACACAGGTGTCCCTAATTTCTGTATATTATATGAAGTATCAGATTGAACCATGTGAAATTGCAATAATTAACTGCTTTCAATTTATAACAATGGAAATTCCATATATTCCTATGAACATTCTGGTAGTTCTGAAGGGTTGGGGAATGCTGTGGATGCTCTCTGTGTTGGAGTCACTTGAGGTCTTGCTCCTGGTCCTCTGCTGATCTGGTACAGATCACTTAGTATCTTATTCCCAATAGTTGCTGCCATGAACTAGTCTTGCTGCCATATATTAATTGGAAGAAAAAAAAATAAGAACAATAATAATAACAACATGAATATATATGTATATATATAAAATCTAAGTTTTTAGTTTTTTTTATTTTTTCCAAACATTTTATTTATTTATTTGACAGAGATCACAAGTAGGCAGAGAGGCAGGCAGAGAGAGAAGGGGAAGCAGGTTCCCTGCTGAGCAGAGGGCCTGATGTGGGACTCGATCCCAGGACCCTGGGACCATGACCTGAGCCAAAGGCGGAGGCTTTAATCCACTGAACCACCCAGGTGCCCCTAAGTTTTTAATTATAATTCCAGTATAGTTAGCACACAGTGTTATATTAGTTTCAGGTGTGCAATATAGTGATTCAACAATTCTGTACATTACTCAGTGCTCATCAAGATAAGTGTACTCTTAAACCTCTTCACCTGTTTCACCCCTCTCCTTACCCACCTCTCCTCTGGTAACCATCAGTTTAGTTTGTTCTCTATAGTTAAGAGTCTGTCTTCTTGGTTTCTCTCTCTCTCTCTTTTCCCCCCTTTGTTTTGTTTCTTAAATTCTATATATGAATGAAATCATATGGTGTTTGTCTTTCTCTGACTTATTTTGCTTAGCATTATACTATCTAGCTCCATTTGTGTTGTTGCAAATGGCAAGATTTTATTTCTTTTAATGGTGAAATAGTATTTCATTGTATATATACACCACATCTTCTTTATGCATTCATCTATCAATGGACACTCGGGTGGCTTTCGTAATTTGCTATTGTAAATAATGCTGCAATAAACATAGAGGTGCATATATTTCTTTGAATTAGTGTTTTTGTATTTTGGGGGTAAATAGCCAGTAGTGCAATTACTGGATTTTAGGGTAGTTCTATTTTTAACTTTTTGAGGAACCTCCATACTGCTTTCCACAATGCCTGCACCAGTTTGCATTTCCACCAACAGTGCACAAGGGTTCTTTTCTCTCCACATCCTTGCTAATACTTATTATTTTTTGTGTTTTTTATAGTAGCCATTCTAACAAGTTGGATCTCATTGTGGTTTTGATTTGCGTTTCCCTGATGATGAGTGATGCTAAGCATCTTTTCATGTGTCTACTGGCCATCTGGATGTCTTCTTTGGAAAAATGTCTTTAGGTCTTCTGCCCATTCTTAATCAGATTATTTGGGGGTTTTTTGGTGTTGAGTTGTATAAATTTCTTATTTTGGATATTAACTCTTTATCAGATATTTTATTTGCAAGTATCTTTTCCCTTTCAGTAGGTTACTTTTTTGTTTTGTTGATGGTTTCCTTTACTGTGCAAAACCTTTCTATTTTGGTATAGTCCTAATAGTTTATTTTTGTTTTTGTTTCTGTTGCATTAGGAGACATATCTAGGAAAACGTTGCTATGCCCAATGTTGAAGAAATTACTGCCTATGTTTTCTTCTAGGATTTTTTATGGTTTTGAAAGACCCTCGATCCGCACCCAAGAAGCAGACACCAAGCCTCCACTGGATGCAAGTTGCAAGAGGTTTATTGGTTACACAGGCGCCTGCGGACGCATCAGCCTTTGTGGACTGAGCTTGCTGGGCTAGGTTGGGGAACAGATTATATAGGGCAAGGGTTGGGGTGGCGGGAAGCTGTGGCGGGAAGCGGTCTTACAGAAGCAGATGCTCGGTTACAGGAATCTGATTGGTAAATTTAAATCAAGCATTGTCAGGCACTGGGTTTAAGGCAAGGACACAATGGTTTGTTCTGGTGGGCCTTGGCTCAGCATTCTGGAAAGTCCCAGGTACACTCTATTCCTCATTTGTCTTTTCTTTTGACAGACCGGGTGATCACAGACAATAGACATCCTGGTATGTGTTGCCATCCGGCTATGGGGACAATCAAGCCTTCAGCAAGGGGAGAGGGGGTGCTGTGGGGACATCAGGTTACTTAAACAAGCCTTTAGCAAGAGGAGAGGGGTCTTTCAGTTTCAGGTCTCATATTTAGGTTTTATGCATTTCAAGTTTATTTTTGTGTATGGTATGAGAAAGTGGTCCATTTTGGAGTATATTGTGAATTGTTATTTATTTTCATGTATGTGTGAAAACCTTTGCAAATCAAATGAAAATTAGAATCTTGAGGGAAAAAAGTGTTATATTAAAAAAATACTTTATTACACAATGAATCTCATTAATAATAATTGAGTTTATATCACTCTGTTTCTTTGACATTTATTGAATTTTTACCAGAACACCATTATACAAAATAAGATTTTGGAAACACTGTTTCTCAAATCATAATCCAACTTAAGTACAATATGAAAAATAAAGCTCTAAACTTTAGAACTTAAATGACAGCAGAAGACACTTGGAAATGATGCTATAGATCCAGGAGGAAAAGAGAATTGGATCCAGAAACATGAGACATGAGTTCCATCATATTCTTGTTTCCACACCCATGTATGTATTAGTATCTGAACTTACCTCACTATGCTTCCTTCCATTGCCAATGGAAGAGTTTTCTCTCTTCCTGTATCTTACTTTTTCCTCTAAGACTGCAACCTAACTTTATTATTTTCTAATTTTGATTTTCCTTCTTCTCTTTAACCCTTAGGATCTTTAAAAAAAAAAAAGATTTTATTTATTTACTTGACAGACCGCGATCACAAGAAGGCAGAGAGGCAGGCAGATAGAGAGGGGGAAGCAGGGTCCTGCTAAGCAGAGAGCCCAATGTGGGGTTTGATCCTAGGACCCTGGGATCATGAACTGAGCTGAAGGCAGAGGCTTTAACCCAGTGAGCCACCCAGGCACCCCACTCCCCAGATCTTTTTAAAACTCTTCTTCAGCCATATAAGCCTTTCAACCTACCTTTCTAAAGCCCTTGTCTATCACTGTCAACTTACTTAAGGTAATTAAATTATCTCTAATTTTCTTCTGCACATTCACTCACTGCTGCAAGTCTTCAAACAACCCATCCCTAACACTCCCCTATTCCTATTACCCAACAAAGGTCACTGTGAGCTCCATTATCAAATTCAATGTACATTCTCCTGATCTTGCTAGAATTCTGGATTTGCTTGCTAATTTTGATACCATTAGCTACTTCATTCTCCTTGAAACTCATTTCTTAAATACTTTGTCATAGTTTTCTCCTTTGTCTCTCTGGCTGCTGCTTCAGTTTCATTTACCGACTCAACTCCTTTGTCTCTGAAAGCCCTTAAAATGTTGATACGTCTTGGGGTTCTATCATTGTATTCAATAATATCAGCGATCCATTAGAATCTCTTCGCAATTTTGGTACACATTCCCAGCAACCTGCTCCTGCTTCTTTTTTTTTTTTAATTAATTTTTTTTATTAAATTTATTTATTTTCAGCATAACAGTATTCATTAGCTTTTCACTACACCCAGTGCTCCATGCAATTCATGCCCTCTATAATACCCACCACCTGGTACCCCAACCTCCCAACCCCCTGCCACTTCAAATGATTTCACTTATTTGTGGAGCTCCTGCTTCTTTTTGACAGAGGGCTGACTTAGGGTACCAGAGTCCACTTTGTCTGTCTGCACTTAGACACGGAATCTCACACTGCTCACTCTTTCTGGATGATTATATTCATGTTCACAGTTTCATCTCTACTTATATGCTGACGACTTCTAAATAGTCATTTTAAGCCCTATCCTTGAGCTTAGACTTGTGTCCTCAATTGTCCAATGGGAAACTTAATGTACCCCCAGATAATTTATACCCATCATACGCACAAAACTGAATTCATAATCTAACACCAGTTTCCTTTTTTTTTTTTTTTAATGTCTTCCCCTTATTATGGAATAGCACAAACATTCTTCTTACAGCACTGACCAGGAGCCTGGGACTTATCATCCTTACATCTCTTTCCCTTATTCTCCACATATGATACCAAATCCTATAAATTCTAATTTATTAATACTTGTCAGGGGTGTCTGGGTGGCTCAGTGGGTTAAAGCCTCTGCCTTTGGCCCGGGTCATGGTCTCAGGGTCCTGGGATTGAGCCCTGTGTCGGACTCCCTGCTCACTGGGGAACCTGCTTCCCTTCCTCTCTCTCTGCTTGCCTCTCTGCCTACTTGTGATCTCTGTCAAATAAATAAATAAAATCTTTAAAAAAACCCCAACATATCAGTCCCCTCATCTCTGTACCATCGGCTATTGTCCTGGTCGAGTCCTCATTAGCTGTATCCTAGACTTTTACAGTGGAGAGAAAGCATAGCATACTGTGACATAGCTCCTGAGCTATGTCACGGTATGAACAAGAACAAAAAAATCCTAACATTTGTATGGAACCAAAAAAGACCCCAAATAGCCAAAACAATCTTGAAAAAGAAAAGCAAAATTAGAGTATCACAATTCCAGATTTTAAGTTATATTATAAAGTTGTAGTAATGAAAACAGTATGATACTGGCATAAAAATAGACACATAGATCAATAAAACAGGATAGAAATTGTAGACACAAACCCATGATTATATAGTCAATTAACTTTGAAAAAAGATGCAAGAATATGTAGTATGAAAAAGACAGTCTTTTTAACAAATGGTGTTGGGAAAACTAGACAGCTACCTGCAAAAGATTGAAACTGGGCCATTTTCTTATACCATACACAAAAATAAACTTAAAATGGATTAAAGACCTAAATGTGACTCCCAAAACCATAAGAATCCTAAAACAGAGCACAGGCCGCGATTTCTCTGAAAAAAATTAAAAGTAGATACACATTTTAATTTTGGATCTTTGGTTTTAGGAAGTGTTAAAATGTCGTTAGAATGACATCATTACCCTTTGATCATATAGCATCTGCTAGCTAACTATGGTGTTAGGTACTTCAAATACATTGTCTAATCTTCTTCACAAACTATATATATGTCTTATTTTCACCATTGGGGAGGAAATTGTTGAAGATTGCATGCTGGGAAGACTTAGGAGGAAATTTTTCTAAAAAGTATTTTTGGGGTGCCTGGCTCACTCAGTAGAGTTTGAAACTCTTGATTGAACCCCACATTGGGTGTCTATATTGCTTAAAAATAAAATCTTTAAAAAAAGTATATTCATTGACTTAAAAAAATAAAAAACATAAAGTTTATTTAAAAAACCAAACAAACAAACTGTGGGGTGCCTGGGTGGCTCAGTGTGTTAAAGCCTCTGTTCAGCTCAGGCCGTGATCCCAGGGTCATGGGATCGAGGCCTGGATCGGGCTCTCCACTCAGAATAAAGCCTGCTTCTCTTCCTCTCTCTCTCTGCCTGCCTCTCTGCCTACTTGTGATCTGTCTGTCAAATAAATAAATAAATCTTTAAAAAAAAAACGGAAAATCAAGCATACAGAAATATAGACATTAGGGATTGTCTTTATTTTATTTAGAGTTAACGAAATATTCTTCCAGGTTGTTATCAGTTTTCTCCTTCTGTATATGTGTATACTATATGTATAGATTTTAGAACTTAATGAGAGTAATCACAATATATATCCAATTCTATAGTTTTTTTCCCACTCAGTATTCATAATGTGTTTTTTCTCCTTTGATAACTTGAAATATAAAATAATTTTACCTATTACTACTCCCTCCAGTTATCTACTTCTGATCTCTTTATGCAAAGAGCAATAGTCATAGGTTTCAAAAAAAATACCTGGACCAAGGACCAGCTTCCTAAAAAAATTCTAATAATAAAACAATCTTTTGATAATAATATTTTTTGGGGGGGGCAATTGAAGTTTTTGTCACTTTTTTTTTGACTGCTGTTTTATTTATTTTTTAAAAAGATTTTTAATTTATTATTTGACAGACTGAGATCACAAGTAGGCAGAGAGGCAGGTAGAGAGAGGGGGAAGCAGGATCCCCACTGAGCAGAGAGCCTGATTCGGGGCTTGATTCCAGGACTGTGGGATCATGACCTGAGCTGAAGGCAGAGGCTTTAACCCACTGAGCCACCCAGGCGCCTGTTGACTACTGTTTTAAACATGAGCTTTAGTTGACATGAGCTTTACTGACCAGATGTGTCAAACTTGTCTTTCCTCAAATTCAAACCATGATGGAGAGGTGGCTGAAAGATGATCTAAAAATAAAACAATATATTTAGAAGTCATCTCTTGGTTTTGTTTGGAAAGCCATAAATTTTCATAGCTTTTTGCTTTTTCCTGCTCATAGCTCCCTGGCCTGTAATTTATGCTCTGCCTAGTAGACAAGGTTAGGGTAGCCAGATGTCCCAGATTTCAATGTAGATAAATGGTGAAGTTTTACCCAACACCATAACAAAGAACCACTCTCTGATTTGCAAGTTATTACTGGGGTCATAAGATTAGCTTATTTGTTTGGATAACTGTTAACAGTTTTGAGCTAAAATTTCCTCACGGATTATTTTATTTTATTTTATTTTTTTAAAAAAGATTTATTTACTTATTTATTTGACAGAGAGAGAGAGAGAGAGATCACAAGTAGGCAGAGAGGCAGGCAGAGAGAGAGGAAGAAGCAGGCTCCCTCCAAGCAGAGAGCCTGATGCGGGCCTCGATCCCAGGACCCTGGGACCATGACCTGAGCTGAAGGCAGAGGCTTTAACCCACTGAGCCACCCAGGTGCCCTCCTCATGGATTATTTTAAATGGATAAAGGATAGCTGATAAACTGTGAACCACGACCCTTTAGTTAAATGGGATTCCAAAAGGAAATGAGGAGAAGCATTCAGAATCTTCACAGATTATCATAGTGGTTTACTTATATCTTAGAATTACAGTCTATTTCTTATTAAAGAATCTTTGTGTTTATTTCTGTCTTATTTGTTTTCCTTCCTGAAAGTAATTTGCTACTTTTACTGTCTTTTTGACTGTTGGTGCAACTTGATGCAACTTGTTTCTGTTGTTACCAGCTCACTGTTATCCCACATGCCCACTTTTCCCTCTGGTTTTATGGTCCTGAGTGGAAAATTTTTTCTCTCACCTTTTTTTTTTTTTTTTTTTTAAGGCTGAAATTCCAATCCTGGTACAATGCCTTAACAATTGACCATTTATCATAAGTGAACATTAAAGAATTTTCATAGTTTGTTGCCTGAGGAGAAAAAAAGGAACAGATTCTCTCTTGGAGCCTTTGTGGTGCCTCAGGTGCCCCTTAAAGTTTGGAGACTAAAGTTTGGCTAAGGGCAGGAAATTTTCTTTTTTTGTCTTGGCTTGTAGTTAGTCAGCTTCTGCCACTTCCTCCTGTATCATTCTTTATATCTTGAAGTAAGTGGTTCAAAGCACCATCCGTTTAGACAAATGGCAGCTCAAATCTCTTTCAAGTTAAAAAAGAAAGTGAAATTTATAAATGAAACCCAGGTATGCAACATAGTTATTGTAGTAACAATTATTTCTATGGTTCTTAGAAGTTGGTAAGACTGTCAATGTGAATTTTATAGGATAGTCAGTATGTAACTGGTAATTTGAACAAGCATGATGTGTGGGATATGGCCTATGATTGAGACACAACTTTGGTTTTGTCTCCCATCTTGCTTATAAAATTTATTGAGTGGGGGTAATCTGCATTTACCCCTGGATGAAAACTCCAGCCAATCTATGACCCTTCTGGTTACTCTCAGGTAATAACATTGCCATAGTCACTTTAGTTGCAAACACAATCTCAATTCAGCAATTAGAATGCCTAATGCTAATGAAAGACACCCCCCCCATCGTTAACTAATTAACTGCTCTTTTGTTGTGTAAAAGTACCCCTCCTCCCCTTGCAATGAAAAGACCCTTCCCCCAGGGTTGAATTCAATGTAACTGCTCTTTTGCCTTTCTGTAACCCCTTGGCTTTTAGGGCATGACACTTGACTCCTGTTTGAACAAGATACCCTCTCCTAATAGCCGGGGCATGGTCACGTAGGCAAGGGGGCTTGCATGGTCATGTAGGTCACGTAGACAGGGGGCTGCATGGTCACGTAGACAGGATGCCTTTCTGCTGAGTGATGGGGTCAAGCTTCTCCTCTTTGTTTCCCCTTCCCGCCCTTTTTCTTTGCGCGTGGGGGTCTTCCAGGGCCAATCCACTAACACCAAGTATGCCTTTTTTTCAAATGTTCAAATTGTCAGCCAATCGGCCCTGTCCCATCCGGGACTTGTTTGTACCTGTCTATAAAAATACTGCACCACCCCAGCCAGGTGTGCTCAGCTAGCAGGAGCTGCTGACCACCCACAGGCGCCTGCATAACAATAAAGAACCTCTTGCTGTTTGCATCCTGTGGCAGTGTTGAATTCTTGGGTAAGGGGATCCGCGGGTCTTTCACTAGCAGTTGAAATAAATAAAAATATTGACAGTTTAAAACATGAAGTAATTTAATCTGCACCATTAAATATTTTTTAATTGTGTTGTGTTAGTCACCATATAGTACATCATTAGTTTTTGATGTAGTGTTCCTTGATTCATTGTTTGTGTATAACACCTGGGACTCCATGCAATCCATGACCTCCAATACCCATCACCAGAGTCACCCATCCCCCCCCACCGCACCCCCCGTCCCCCCAAACTCCCTGTATGTTTCCCAGAGTCCATAGTCTCTCATGGTTCATTTCTCACTCTGATTTCTCCCCCTTATTATGATGTTACATTTTCCTCCCTTTACTCCCCATGTTGGCTGCTTGCAGGGGTTAAAGGGGGTATACATCTTCATTTTCACCAAAGTGAAAGATACTTATCTTTGTGAATACTGCCCTTTTGCTTCCCAGCCTCACCAAAATGTTTTCTTTTTGATTTATTTAGAGAGGAGACAAGATGGCGGGGAAGTAGGAGGAGGAGCCCGTTCAACCTGCACCCTAAAGTGAGCTGATTACCTTCCAAAGATCTCCAATCACCCACGAAATCAGCCTGAGATAAGAATTATACACGTCTGGATCTCTACAGGGGCAGAAGACGCCAGTGGGCAGGTAAAGCAGAGTGGGAAAGCCTGACTGATATCGGAAGATAAACAAAAGGGGGAGGGAGCCACCAGAGGCGACCGGTTGGAAAGTTAATATCCCAATACGAGAGTGCCCTGCACCTGGGGACCAGCATTAACTCGGGAGTCTGGTAGAAAGCACTCAAAAAGAGCAAAAGGATCACCGGGGGGAAATTGCGGGAATCTCGGGGTGTTAGGGTTGGGGCTTAAGTCCCCAGACCCAGGACAGCCACCCCTGGCACAGAGCCAGAGAGAGTGCGGCAGAGAAACCAGGTCTCAGTCCCTGAACCACCAGCGCATGCCTGAGAGTGCATGGCACCCGGCTCCCGTGAGGGGCTGGGAGCCTCGCCAGCCAACAGAAGCACAGCCTTTTTGCAGTCCCCACACAAGTGCCCTGCTGTGCCATCAGAGTCTGAGTCGTGCCCCGCGCCCTCCCCTGAGAGAGGTGCACACAAACGCCAGCCAGGTGCTCTTGGACCAGAAAGACCAGGCACTCCCAGCCCCGGCCAGCGGGAAAATCTCAGTGTGTGATCACTGCTTGGAACTTCTCTGGCGGTCTGGAGCTGCCCAGACAGCCACCGCTGCCATGGTTTTGGGTACAAGCAAAAAATCCTGAGTCCCCAGGGACCGCGACTGGGAACCTGCTCTGCCGGCGGCCAAGGGGGGATTTATATGGGCTCTGCAGCCAGACTGAGGCTTCTCTCTGTGAGGGAGGTCAGGGTGGAGTTTGCTTTCCTCTAAACCTACAAAAGCGGTCAAGGTGAGAGAGAAAAACAAAAGTGAACAAATATAAAAACCTCCAGAGAACAAAAGCCTGAAAAAA